>NC_041405.2:54712399-55017399 GCF_900747795.2 Erpetoichthys calabaricus
TCTATCCTTTCTGGATCCATTTCTGATCTTTTACTGTCTGCACCTATTCCACCAACACTAGATAGTTTTGTTGACCATTATAACACAGCCCTTCACTCAGCATTAGATAAAACAGCTCCTTTAAAACATAAGGTTTCCTTTAAGCGCTCAGCTCCTTGGTATAACTCAGAATTGCGATCTATGAAAGCAGCTGGCCGACGCCTTGAGAGAATGTCACATAAGACTGGCCTCACCGTGCACATCCAGGCTTTCTCTGACCACCAAAGAGCTTACAGAGAAGCACTAACTTCTGCCAAGAACACCCATTATGGCAGAATAATAGAAAGTGGCCATGATAACCCAAGGGTTTTGTTCTCTGTAGTTAATAAACTACTCGAACCCGCATCTGGTCCAACTACCTCTTCTACTGAAGTCTGTGAGGAATTCCTCCACTTTTTCCGTAACAAAATTAAAGATCTAAATAATTCAACTAACAAATATATCATCTGTTTATATCTCTCCCTGTTTTCCCACTCCATCCAGCTCCTTCTCTAAGTTCTCACCAGTCACTTCTGCGTTTGTTAATAACCTGCTTTGTAAGATGAGGCCGACTACTTGTGTACTGGACCCCATCCCCACCACACTACTTAAATCCTGCCTTCATGCCATAATCCCGACTGTTACAACAATAATAAACTCATCCCTTGACACTGGCTCCGTGCCGCTCACTTTTAAAATTGCTTCTGTAACCCCAATGTTAAAGTCTGGCCTTGATGCTGACAATCTTAACAATTTCCGGCCTATTTCCCCACTTACCTTTCCTGTCAAAAGTTCTTGAGCGTGTTGTAGCTTCCCAACTCACCAATTACCTAACCTCTAATAATTTGATGGAACCCTTTCAGTCTGGATTCAGGGCGCGGCACAGCTGTGAAACTGCTCTGCTATGGGTAATCAATGATTTGCTTATGGCAGCAGACTCTGGACAAACTAGCATATTAATTCTGTTAGACCTCAGTGCAGCATTTGACACAGTCAGACATGACATCCTGCTGTCCAGAATGGAGAACATGCTGGGTATCTCTGGCACTGCCCTCCAGTGGTTCAAGTCCTATCTGACTGATAGGCAAGAGTTTGTTAGTCTTGGCAACAGCAGATCCAACTCCGTGCCAGTCACACAAGGAGTCCCTCAGGGCTCTGTCCTTGGTCCTCTGCTTTTCTGTATTTATATGCTTCCCCTTGGCCATATTATCCGTAGTTATGGATTGGGTTATCATTTTTATGCAGATGATACCCAGCTCTACTTCAATGTTAAAAGTGGAACTTCATCAGAGCTTTCTCAGCTCACAACCTGCCTTAGTGAAATTAAAACCTGGATGGAGCAGAACTCTTTAAAATTAAATTGCAATAAAACTGAACTCCTGCAAATTGGGACTAAAATGCAACTTAATAAAATGAGCTCCTTCCCAGTCCATCTTGGCAGTGATCTCATCAGACCTGCCTCTACTGTAAAAAATCTTGGTGTCATTTTTGATTCCTCCCTCACTTATTCCACCCACATAAATCACATTAAGAAACTTTCTTACTTTCACCTCCGTAACATATCCCGTGTTCGCTCCTTCCTCTCCTTCTCTAATGCTGAGAAACTTGTCCATGCTTTTATCACATCCCGCATCGATTATTTTAATTCCCTACTGGCAGGTGCCCCTTCTAATCTTATATCACAGCTCCAGCTTATTCAAAACTCAGCTGCAAGAGTCCTTACTCGAACCAGCAGCAGCGAGCACATCACACCCATCCTGCTCCGTCTTCACTGGCTCCCTGTGTCCTACAGAATCGAATATAAAATCCTACTAATAACCTACAAAGCTTTAAATAACCTCGCACCAAACTACATCAGTGACCTCCTCCATCACTATGTGCCTACCCACCCACTAAGGTCCTCTGATTCTGGTAATCTTGTTGTGCCCCTCACTAATCTACACTCTATGGGTGACAGGGCCTTCAGCTGTATAGCACCCAGACTCTGGAATGACCTACCAAAATGAACCAGGTCAGCTGACTCCATGAATTCTTTTAAAAAACAACTCAAAACTCATCTGTTCAGGAAGGCTTTTAGCTCTACTTGACTTTATTACCTTTCTCTCAGTTTACTTCTCTGTCAAGATGCCAATGTAACCTGTATGTGTGTGCTAGACCATCAATTATGTTGTCTGTTTTTTTCAGAATTTACTGTCTTAATCTTTTTATTTATTTATCTGGTTTGTACAATGCTATATACTGTATATTCTGCCGTTCTTTATTATATTCTGTAAGTGCCTTGAGCATGGGAAAGGCGCTATATAAATAAAATGTATTATTATTATTATTATCTAGGCCTAGTGACATGGGTGCCAGACATCATCTAGTGGGACCTGTGCTCACAGCCCATTCACCATGCATCTTAACTGGCATTTTCCAGAGAACATCACAGTTGACAACTCTGTCACTGGCACCTCACAAGGAGCACAGGGGACATGCATGAAAGTCTGGAAATGCTGTGGTGAATGTTATGCAGCCTGCAACATCCTCCAGCATTGTCTGGGGAGGCATATCCTTGGAGGGTTGCACAGACCTTCACATGCTAGGCAATGTGTATCCTGACAGCTGTTGGGTACTGGGATGAAATCCTCAAAGCCACCATCAGACCTTACACTGGTGCAGTGGGCCCTGGGTTCCTCCTGGTAAAGGACAGTGCTTGGCATCAAGTGGCCAGAGTGTGTAGGCAGTTCCTGGATGACAAAGATATTGATGCTATTGACTGGCCTGCACTTTCCCCAGGCCAGAAACCAACAGAGAACCTCTGGGATGTTAAGTGTTTCACGCATCCATAGCTGCTAAGTAGCACCAACAAAACTGTCCAGGAGTTCAGTCACCCCGACTCATGTCTGTGCAAGGATCCCTCAGGCCACCAGCAGCCATCCCATCAGGAGCACACTCAGACATTGCTGGGAGTGCATAAAGGAACATGGGGGCCATTCACACTAATGAGTCGCTGTGATGAAATTCACACAAGTTGCATCAGCCTGTGATTTCAATTTTTGACTGATTTCTGGTGTGATGTTGAATCCAGCCCTCAATGGATTAAGGACTGTGGTTTCCATTGACTTACATCATTTTGTTCTCAACACAGTACTACTGAAAATTGCACAGTACTGCTCAGTAAAGATTCTAGGTTTGAATGTTTTATTTAAAATCTGATGTGTGATTTAACTGTTCCCTACATTTTTCTGAGCAGTATACTGTATATTCCTTCAAATGTAAGGGACACTTTAAAAACAATAAAACACACCCAAATGCAATCACAAAAATATGAAAACAAGTTAGTGCTTTTAAATAGTCACATATCTTACTTGCGTGCTAAGTATCCACGGCACCATGCCTGGAAGCTAATAATGACATCTGTGATCTTCATGTCTCTCTCCTCTTCTAGATGTGCCAATACACCAGCCCTAAAGAAGACTTTGCTCTGTCCAATTCGGTATAGGTTGGCATCCAACTCCAGGGCTTTGATCTGAAAAAGAATAAAGTATAGACATAACAGACAACAGGGCACATTATAAATTTGTTGCACTGTTTGGATTATGGCTTTAGGTGATCTAACACCTCAAAACAGAGGCACTGAACTTAAGAGGTGAGTAATCTACATTTTAGTAAGAAACTGAAAGATCATGCCAGGTGTCCTTTTTGGGGAAAGATATTGCACCATCCCTAAAGTAGCACCAGATAGGTAGAAACAGATGGGCCAATGTGCACAATTTCCAAGGGCATCAATCTCAGGACCTTGTTGAGCTGGACAATGGCTTTGGTAAGGCAAACAGGCTTGCCGAGGGAAGATTTAGAACTTCATAAAAAAAGGGACATGGTAATATAAATACAATTAATATAATAGGTATACAGTCATGGCCGAAATTATCGGCACCCCTGGAATTTCCCAGAAAATGCACTATTTCTCCCAGAAAATTGTTGCAATTACAAATGTTTTGGTATACACATTTATTTTCTTTATGTGCATTGGAACAACAGTGCAAACAAAAAAGCCAAATCTGACACTTCACACAAAACTCAAAAACCGGGCTGGACAAAATTATTGGCAGCCTCAACTTAATACAGTCAGTCCACGGGTTACGTACAAGATAGGGACTGTAGGTCTGCACTTAAGTTGAATTTGTATGTAAGTCAGAACAGGTACATTATTTTAATAAAAGCTATTGGTTGACCGACTGTAACCAAGTGCTCTACAAATGAATGGAGTTTCACCTCTCTCTGACCTTTTTATTATTTCTACTTTATTTTCCATGATGATGTTTTTTCTCTTTACTGTATCACCAGCACTTGCATTAGATTTGTGTTTCAGAGACATTCTTGAAGGGTGAAGACAAAAAGGTTAAGATGAGCTGTTCTGCACAGCACTGTACAGCTATCACAGCAGGCAGGCATCCCTCATCAGCACGTCTGGTGTACTGACAAGAGACAACTTCCTATTATGTACGTAACAGAACAAGCAGGTTTGCTATTGAGAATGAATGGGAGTAGCGAGGGGCGGTTCACCACCCACCCACCACACAGTCACCTCCACTACAGCATGCAGCCTGCGTCCACCCACCGAGAACGAACACGGTGCGGCCAAAGGTGTGTAGCGACTCGCCCACCACTGCCCCCCATTCAACAGGCAGCCACCCGAAGCACACTACAATGCTACCCCCCCACCACCCCGTTCACCCTCAATGGCCTCCGTTCAGCCACAACCGGGTCAACCGCTTGCAGCATTACCAGCCGCCCACCAAAAACGATTTGAGGGGGGGAGCGGAGTGTAGTGGACGGGCAGTGAAACGCCCTACACCGCTCCACCCAGCCTGCGTACAGTCAGGAGCAGCAGCGGCATAGTGGGCGGACAGCAAACTGCCCCATCAAGCCTCCGTCCTGCACACAAGCGATAGCTGTGGCCCCAGTGACTATGGACCACGGGTCACCGCTCGCCTGCTGCCGGGAGCCGCCCGAGGGACACGGACACTACACTGCGCAAGCAGCGAAATCGCACCCCTCCAGCGTCCTCCGGCCAAAGATGATGGAGCGGCAGTTTATGAGGCGCATGCGTCACAGCTGCGGCCTCGTTCGTAAGTCGAAGGTCGAGTGTCTGTAACCTGGGGACTACCTGTATTTGGTTGCACACTCTTTGGGGGAAAAAAATAACTGAAATCAAGCGCTTCCTATAACCATCAACAAGCTTGTTACACCTCTCAACTGGAATTTCTGACCACTCTTCTTTTGCAAACTGCTCAAGGTCTCTCAGATTTGAAGGGCGCCTTCTCCCAACAGCAAATTTTGAGATCTCTCCGTAAGTGTTGAATTGGATTTAGATCCGGACTCATTGCTTGCCACTTCAGAACTATCCAGTGCTTTGTCTTCAACCATTTCTGGGTGCTTTTAGAGGTATGTTTGGGGTCATTGTCCTGCTGGAACACCCATGACCTCTGACACAGACCCAGCTTTCTGACACTGGGCCCTACATTGCACCCCAATATCTTTTGGTAGTCTTCAGATTTCATGATGCCTTGCACATAGTCAAGGCATCCAGTGCCACAGGCAGCAAAACATCCCCAAAACATCTTAGAACCTCCACCATGTTTGACTGTAGGTACTGTGTTCTTTTCTTCGTAGGCCTCATTCCATTTTCTGTAAACAGTATAATGATGAGCTTTACCAAAAAGCTCTACCTTGGTCTCATCTGTCCACAAGACGTTCGCCCAGAAGGATTTTGGCTTCCTCAAGTACATTTTGGCAAACTCCAGTCTGGCTTTTTTATATTTGTGTCAGCAGTGGGGTCCTCCTGGCATAGCGTTTCATTTCGTTCAGATTTTGACAGACAGTTCAAGCTGTTCTGCAGGTTCAGGGTGCAACAGTGTCAGCTTGAATATGTTTTGAAGTTGATTAGTCCGAATGGTGGATAAACAGCCCCATCCTTCATTGAAGTCTTTTATCAATTTTTCTCTTCGGTCCACGTCCAGAGAGATTAGCTACAGTGCCATGTGTTGTGAACTTCATTATGTTGAACCCAGTGGACAAAGGAACATGAAGATCTCCGGAGATGGACTTGTAGCCTTGAGATTGTTGATATTTTTCCACAATTTTTGTTCTCAAGTCCTCAGACAATTCTCTGCTCCTCTTTCTGTTCTCCATGCTTAGTGTGGCACACTCAGACACACAACAGAAAGGTTGACTCAACTTTTCTCAATTTTAACTGGCTTCAGGTGTGATTGCTATATTGCCAGCACCCGTTTCTTGCCACAGGCGAGTTCAAACGAGCATCATATGCTTGAAATAAAACTATTTACCCACAATTTTGAAAAGGTGCCAGTAATTTTGTCCGGCCCATTTTTGGAGTTCTGTGTGACATGTCAGATTTGGCTTTTTTTCCTCTGTTTTTTTGTGTTGTTCCAATGCACATAAAGGAAATAAATGTGTATACCAAAACATTTGTAATTGCAACAATTTTCTGGGATAAATGGTGCATTTTCTGGGAAAATTCCAGGGGTGCCAATAATTTCGGCCATCATTGTATTAAAGAAATTAAATGGAGTAGAAGCTTCCCAATAAGTAAAACAAAAACTGACTGCTTCAATTCTAAGAGCATTAAGAATAAGTGAGAGATTTACATGCAGTTGCTTATAATAGCAATAACAGAAAGGTAAAAGTTTCAGAAGACACTGTAGCCTAAGTTTGAGGCCACTCTAGAAAATGGGGATGGTGGAGCAGGTCTGCTTTTAACCCATCAGCTAAGCAAATTGACAGGAATAACCTGTGTGTTTGAAAAGACAGTTGAATTCTGGGATGTAAATGTAGAGCAAACATTAAGAGTCATCATCTATTAGAGGCGGTCCACTCCTACAAGTACTTCAGGGTTCACATTAATGACAGGTTGGACTGGTCATGAAACAGAAATAAGGCTCTTCTTCCTTAGGAGACCATGTTCCTTTAAATGTGGGAAGTGACATCCTTCACATCTGTAACTCTGATGGCCAGTGGGATTTTCTAAGCTGTGGTATAGCATCATCACTTCAAGAGAAGCCCACCAAATCAACAAGCTAAATTGAAAGGGCAAGCTCAGTTAAAGGATACAACCTGGACCCCATAGGAGGTGGTAGCAACTGACAGAATTAAAACAAAACAGTGCCATTATGAATAAGGCTGCACATCTTCTCTGACACAACACTTTTCAGCCACATAATCAGCAGAAATGTGTACTGGGGCTCCCTTATGTCAACAGCAATACGCCTTGTATAATGCCTCCCTGGGACTATGTTTTGAATTTTCTTGCTGTATAGTCATTCTTGTGTGTTCAGAGCAAAATGTGTGTGTGTATGTATTTAAAGTTTAAAGAGCTTCTGTAAAAAAACAATTTCTCCCCTGGGGACAAATAATTTTATCTATATTTAAGATCAGAAACTAATCAGTGTGTATATGCTTGTAAGATGTGAAATATGGCTTTTGGCAACTTTAACTGGCATCTCATAATTAGCTTAAATAACAAACAACAGAAGTACAAGACCAAGGGTAAATTCAATCCCCCTGTTTTGATTACTATAACTTAAAAGCAGCCATCAAGCAACAGTAGAAAAAGTAAACATGTCTATTCCTGTGATGCAGACAATACAGGTTTTAAAAAAATAGAACACCACACAGCTTTTAACTGGAGAATGCAGCATTAGTACGAGAAAGGAGAAAGACACAGAAAACATTTTTAGGGAACAGAAGTGCAGCACTACCTAAAATGCAACACAATGAAGAAAAAGAACAAAGGCTACCCCACGAAGGTAGTGCATACCTTTGAAGAACATCTCAGTTGAACAAAGAATCGATTCATGAAACTATGCGGGCATCGATCTTGGTTATACTGAAGTAAAGCTTGCTTTTATGAATCATGATTTGAATTGTTCAGGTTCTCAGTTTTCTTCTACTTTTGACTTTCTAATACTTACCACTGATATTTGCAGAGAAACTATGAATTAAAGTTTGAAAGAGCTGAACAAATAACTAATAAGCACACTGGGGCAGATGATATCAAACAAGGAAAGATTCAGTGAGACAATATTCAAAAGGTAATGACCAGGACATATCAAAGAAGAGAACCCTCTGGTTTTGGAGTATATCCTGCATGTTTGTACAGGTGGAAGCTGTGCTTGTTCCGTTACAGTTGTGCAGCTCTTTCAGGGATAACTATGAAGTAGTCAGCCTCATTCATAATGATAATGTGTTTGACTTGTGTAGATCTTTCAAAAGGTAGTTATACGGGAGGTCCCAGCAGGAGTGCAACTCTTGAAGAATGCTTTGGCCTTTAAGGTATTCTGAAGTGTAGTCCTTTCAGTACAAGTGACCAGGGGCAGTGACAGGCCCTTGGCCACAGCTGCGTTTGAGACATGAATAATAAGTGAATGTCAAATAGGTAACTATTTACAGTATGCACATGTAAATCTAGGCTAACCTCCAAGGCTCTTAACACTGGTGGAAAAATTAATGTTGAAAATGCCTAAATTAAGGTACCTTTCATTAACACTTTCAAATGACAAAACAGCTGGTTAAGTAATATTGATGCTGCAAGTGTAACTGACAGATACACATTTAGGAAAGACAATCAAAACATTTGGGGGATGGGGGAAAAGAGAATTGTTTTACATAAATGGAGACTTCAATGGTGATCTTCAGTCAGATGAGCCATGTCATTTAGTGAGGGTATGTAAATAGTAGGTATACACACCTTATATTAGGAGTGTGTTAAACCCCTTGATGAAAGTTTAGGTAGGGCTATTCTAGTCATAGGAGACTTTCCCCAAATATATTAAAATCGGCTAGGCTTGAAAACAGCATAGTTTTTTGCAAAGCAGTATGTTAAAGCATAAATAAGGGGAGACATTGGTCTTGATTTAGTAATGGTTCCATTAGGATCTACTGTTCATAACACAATGCTGTATCACATATTAAAAACTAAACCTGCATCTGCTAAAATTTAGCAGAAGAACCTTGCTAAGAAAAATGACTAAAGCCTTCTGTAAATGTAGAGACAGCTAAAGAGATGGGAAGTACGATGAAAACTGTTTTATAAACAAATTTATCCCAAAGGTGAAAAGCAAGAGACTAAGCAACACCCCATAGTATATAAGGCACATGGGACTAATAACTCCTGTGTTAACCACTGGAACTGAGAGGACAGATTAGGAAAGATAAAAAGGCAGAAGGAAACAATGCAGAAAAGGCAAAAAGGATGACTCAGACTCCACTATTTTAGTAACGAAAGAAAAATTCAGGCGGCAAACTTTACTAAATATAATGAAATAATGAATGCTATTAACTTGCATTTTTTTGAAGTTCATAAATGAAGAATTCTATAACTTGTTTAATAAACGGAATAATATTAACGTTGTACTCCATGATTTGGAAATTTTGCAAAGTTAAAAATGCTGCTTTGATTAAACTCTCAGAAATCCAGTAAAATCACTAGGACCAGATAACATTAACCCTCAAGTGCCCAAGGGGGGTTAAGAAACTACAAACATAAATTCGACACTTCTTAAAGTCTTTGCACTCTAGGTAAATTTCTATGAACAGGAAGCTGAAAAATATTTCCCCATTATATAAAAAGGGTTATACGTGGTAAAAGCTACATGGTGAAGCACAACTTAGGGCTCTGGAGTGTGCAGGTATGGTTGGTGGATTACACATTCATATGTGAATGTGAGTGAGTCAGTCAGGTGCCTCATTCATAACTCAAGAGTAGGTGGAGGACAATACCTGCACCCAATCATGCAATATAAAAAGCAGCCTGCACAATAAAGGGGGTCAGGGTCTGAAAATAAAAGGGGGAAAAAAAGGGAAGCAGGTGGATGGGAAATTGAGCCCCATGAGCCAAGCATGTGGCCAGACAGGACACTCCTGCTGAGCTTTTTTGAAGCAGGAGCAACCAAATGCTCTAGTGGGCCTCCCATGGAAGCCTGACAGACTACGGCATTGAGGAAGGAAACCGCAAAGCTCAGCAGAGTGCTGTGTGAAGTCCGACAGATTGGCAACGGGGACACGAGGAGGATTAAATAGCTGTCTGTGCCTGCTGGTCGGCTTAAAAGAGAAGCACCAAGGCCCAGTTTTTAAAACAGGATGTTTTCCATTGATTTTAACCTCATTTTACAGAATTTGTTTTTAATCTCCACTCGACACTTGGAATTTATGGATTCCTTATTGAATATTTATGGAAGAATGTGCACTGCTCTGTTGAACACTTGTCTGGTTTATAGTAAAAACGCTTTGCACCAATCCCTTGGTGACTATGTCTTCATTTGCTCAGCTCCTCTGTTTAGGACTATTGAATCCTGGTTCCAGTGGCTCCTGGATGCACCAGGGAAGCATGGAGCTAACTTTAACTGTCACATGATTTAGTATACAGAAGCAATTAAGGCATTTAAATAGGATTTTACAGTTTATGGTATGGGCAACATGAAGCTTTACCTGAACACTGTGTATAGTTTGTCCCTACATTCAAAAGATACAGTCCGGGATTGAGAGGTATGAGCAGCGATTGAAGGAACTTAACCTTTTCAGTTCAAAAAAACTGAAGATCAAGAGGCGACATGATTAAACTGCTTAACTTTATAAGAGGAATTTGTACACTGAATCTCTGCTGTTGCTTTAAGTTTCCAACTGTGTCCCCTTGTGCCTTTACAATTCAGAAAGAACATTTTATATAAAGGTTTGTTTTTATTCATACAAAGAATTCAAATAAAGAATAAAATCATCATCCTACAGTGAGGAAAATTTAGGGACTTTCAAATTTCAACCTGACGTTATTTTGGAGAATCATGGTGAATAGGACTTGTAAGCCTGTTGTATTAATCTACATCATTTCAAAGCACATTAGAACAATTTTGACAACAGTCCATTCTATCCGACTACAGCATGATTTTTTGTGTAATTGTTTAGTGTGTGATTAGATAAAGTAGTGCATTTATAATGGATAGGCAGGAAATGTTGAAAGGGTGCTTCAAATTTGAAGCACCCCTTTTAACAAAATGCATGATATAAGCAAACAGAAAAATTAACTGACTGTTTAGGTATGTGGGGTTTTGGCACTTCTTACCAAAAAGAAGTGTACATAGGATTTATAAAAAGCTAATCTTGCTATTTAAGCCTTACCATAAGAACACAAGCCTGTTTTCCATCCATAAAGCCTTTTGGAATTGCATTGGGAGTAAGGATTTCATACCTTAAAAAAAAAAAAAAAAAAAGAAGGGAGAAAGATTAGTCTGAGCAGTTTTATTTACTCATCACAACACTGCCTCATACTAAGATTTCTAGCACTTATCCTATGTACGATCAACAATGAAGATAACATTACAGAAAGCACAGCAAAGAATAAGGTTTTGACAAAATGTACACATGATTCAATGGAACCTCAAACATTACATTAAAAAAGTAGCACCTTGGGGATTATAGGAATGAGTTATGGGATCCAGGATCACATACAGGAATAGAGTTAAGTATTCAGGATTTTCCAATTGGCAGATCAGACAAATTAAATAGCAATGCATATTACATTTGTCTAAGCAAGTGCTAAGATTTCAAAGCCTCCTTACCTCTGTCTAAACTCCTGGAAAACTATACGGTTAGGGAATCCCTGTCGACAAATACGGATTCCTTCCAGCACACCATTGCAGCGCAGCTGCTCCAGAACCAAGTGAGGCTCTAGCTTGCCAGCCTAGAGAGACATTCAAACCATAAAAGTTATGTATATTTAATAAATCTGAAATTTAGATTAAAAGGCAGATCCCCTTTTTGATTAAACATTTTATAAGTCTTATTCAAATAAATGTAGAAAATTAGAACACTTAAATTGGAATTTGGGGTCCACACTATTAAGTGATGTAAAAACCTGCATTGATTGCTAGACTATTGTTAGATGTTGTTTGTGGATGGTCTCCTATTCTAAAAATTTTTTTTTTTTTTTGGTACCACCCACTTGACCCTTCATCATACTGAAGATGTTGAATTCTGTCTGTAGAACTCCACCTAGCTACTTAGCCAACATGAAGGCAAGCTCTCCAAGTTCACAACTGCTGAACAGGTCTTGCCATCAGGAGTTACTATCAAAAGGAGTTTCTGAAATTTCAAAAATTTGTATGATGCGCTCTGTTAGAGATCAACAAAAACTGAACTTACCAAAATTTCCTAAACAGCGTAACAAATTTTACTAGCAGCCCATTGGACAATGACCACATATGCTTTTGCACTCAACTACTTTTAAATGTGTTTGCATTACCTTGACAATGACCATGGCATGTAAATTAAACTTAACCTTTACACCAGCAAAACTATGCAAATTATACGTCTCTCTCGCACGCACAAATATATACATAAACTTTATTTTACTATTACACACACACACACAGTGGGGCAAAAAAAGTATTTAGTCAGCCACCAATTGTGCAAGTTCTCCCACTTAAAAAGATGAGAGAGGCCTGTAATTTTCATCATAGGTATACCTCAACTATGAGAGACAAAATGAGAAAAAAAATCCAGAAAATCAGTGTCTGATCCATATTACTAACCGAGAATGCTAAACCGGATGATGGACGCAGGCACATCCGGCCATGGGCCGTAGCTGCAAAAGGACGTACTGCGCAGGCGCAAAAAGAGTGCGCGAGGAACAAACACACGAACACGAAAGAAACAACAAAATAGACGGCTATGCAGCATAGGTGGATCTCATTACAATAAGGCATTATTAACCGTTCAACCGCAGAAAAGGCTCCATATTAACAGTGAGTGCAATACTCCTTATTACTTATCCATATTTCTAAAAGAAAAAATGTCTCGACTCCAAAAACGCAAAGCTCAACTACAGCTTCTAACTAACGATGTACCTAAAAGTAAAAACTTTATGAACTGCATTAGATCCTACAATAGTTCATTTGCTTTTGCATCTAACGGAGTAAATATCAGGCCACCAAAAGGCAATGGCCCATACTGCTTTCGCATATGTGCACAAATACTGAATCGCATTGGAACAGTGCACCCTGAAACAAATCAACAACGCAAATATGCACAAATCTACATCCTAGATCCACATGACGCAAGCTATCAATCAAAGTGCTGCATCGCAACAGTCACGGATTCAAAACGAAACACCTCCCATCTCAGACATACGTTAACGGCAAGGAAGGCTACAACAGGCTTTTCACACAGCACAGGCAAATCGATTACAGCTCCAAAACAACACGTCCCAAATACTACACATGCAACAACGCGCCTCTCAAACGGTACAAGCAAAATATACACCAGGAAAATTCATTCGGATTAATGAATGTCATTTGCAATCATTGTCATTCAGTTCACTTCCCTGAAGAAACAACTGGCAATACAAGTAATACGTTTACACATTGTTGTCAAAAGGGTCAAATTAGACTGCCTTCTTTACATTCATATACTGAATATCTACAAAAGCTTATAACTGACGATGTACCTGAAAGTGAAATCTTTATCAACTGCATTAGATCCTACAAATCGGTATCCACTATGAACATTAACGGTGGCACTGCACGTGACATCCGTCTTGAAAAAATGTTAATTATTGATGAATGTACAATGGCATGAAGTCACTTACTCAACACCATTCATAAACTTCTACAAACGTTTATGAATAATAATATTCGATTTGGATGAAAGGTACTTTTATGAGGAGGAGATTTTAGACAGTGCTTAGCTATTCTTCCAGATGCCTTGCACTCAGCTATTGTTCAGTGCACCTTAAAATACGCAGACAATTGGCATTGCTTTCAAAAGATAGTTAGTAAAAAAGATACGATGTCCAGAACCAAATCATAACAATTGCTTATTACAACTGAGAGATGGTACACTCACCAATACAGATGGACTTCAGCCACATATTATTACAATTCCTCAAGCCTTTATCTGCGACAACTTAGTTACAGAGAGATTTGGAACAGCAATCTCATTAGACCAAATGCCCCTTTTAACACAACGCACTATATTAGGTCCAAAAAATATTAATGTGCAAAACATAAATACCCAAGTCATTCCATTACTTCCTGGAGAGACACAACTCTTTCTAAGCTCTGACAAACTTGACTCTGATCACAACAATAACCATCTTCATTGACCTTACAAGTTCTGACCTGAAATTACCTTTTACACTTAAACGGCGTGTACAAAGAAATTTTCAAATAAACCTTTACACTGTGCCACACACTTTATTGTTTGCTTTCTATTTGCATCATCTACACCGTCACACTATTCTATATCTCATTCATACATTGCGCTCTTCGTCATTCCCATCACCAGGGGTTGGCGAGCGAAGCGAGCAGGGGGCGGAGCCCCCTAGTTTTAAAGAAATTATTTGCAAATTATGGTGGAAAATAAGTATTTGGTCACCTACAAACAAGCAAGATTTCTGGCTCTCACAGACCTGTAACTTCTTCTGTAAGAGGCTCCTCTGTCCTCCACTCGTTACCTGTATTAATGGCACCTGTTTGAACTCGTTATCAATATAAAAGACACCTGTCCACAACCTCAAACAGTCACACTCCAAACTCCACTATGGCCAAGACCAAACAGCTGTCAAAGGACACCAGAAACAAAATTGTAGACCTGCACCAGGCTGGGAAGACTGAACCTGCAATAGGTAAGCAGCTTGGTGTGAAGAAATCAACTGTGGGAGCAATTATTAGAAAATGGAAGACATACAAGACCACTGATAATCTCCCTCGATCTGGGGCTCCACACAAGATCTCACCCCGTGGGGTCAAAATGATCACAAGAACGTTGAGCAAAAATCCCAGAACCACACGGGGGACCTAGTGAATGACCTGCAGAGAGCTGGGACTAAAGTAACAAAGGCTACCATCAGTAACACACTATGCCGCCAGGGACTCAAATCCTGCAGTGCCAGACGTGTCCCCCTGCTTAAGCCAGTACATGTGCAGGCCCGTCTGAAGTTTGCTAGAAAGCATTTGGATGAGCCAGAAGAGGATTGGGAGAATGTCATATGGTCAGATGAAACCAAAATAGAACTTTTTGGTAAAAACTCTACTTGTCGTGTTTGGAGGAAAAAGAATGCTGAGTTGCATCCAAAGAACACCATACCTACTGTAAAGCATGGGGGTGGAAACATCATGCTTTGGGGCTGTTTTTCTGCAAAGAGACCAGGATGACTGATCCGTGTAAATGAAAGAATGAATGGGGCCATGTTTCGTCAGATTTTGAGTGAAAACCTCCTTCCATCAGCAAGGGCATTGAAGATGAAAATGTGGCTGGGTCTTTCAGCATGACAATGATCCCAAACACACTGCCCGGGTAATGAAGGAGTGGCTTTGTAAGAAGCATTTCAAGGTCCTGGAGAGGCCTAGCCAGTCTCCAGACCTCAACCCCATAGAAAATCTTTGGTGGGAGTTGAACGTCCGTGTTGCCCAGCGACAGCCCCAAAACAATCACTGCTCTAGAGGAGATCTGCATGGAGGAATGGGCCAAAATACTAGCAACAGTGTGTGAAAACCTTGTGAAGACTTACAGAAAACATTTGATCTCTGTCATTGCCAACAAAGGGTATATAACAAAGTATTGAGATGAACTTTTGTTATTGACCAAATACTTTTTTTCCACCATAATTTGCAAATAAATTCTTCAAAAAATCAGACAATGTGATTTTCTGGATTTTTTTTTTCTCATTTTGTCTCTCATAGTTGAGGTATACCAATGATGAAAATTACAGGCCTCATCTTTTTAAGTGGGAGAACTTGCACAATTGGTGGCTGACTAAATACTTATTTGCCCCACTCTGTGTGTGTGTATGATATATTATATATCACACACATATACATACATATGCACACACACACATCCGGAAATTATTCACAGCGCATCACTTTTTCCACATTTTATGTTACAGCCTTATTCCAAAATGGATTAAATTCATTTTTTTCCTCACAATTCTACACCCAACACCCCATAATGACAACGTGAAAAAAGTTTACTTGAGGTTTTTGCAAATTTATTAAAAATAAAAACATTGAGAAAGCACATGTACAGAAGTATTTCACAGCCTTTGCCAAGAAGCTCAAAATTGACCTCGGGTGCATCCTGTTCCCCCGGAACATCCTTGAGATGTTTCTGCAGCTTAATTGGAGTCCACCTGTGGTAAATTCAGTTGGTTAGACATGATTTGCAAAGGAACACACCTGTCTATACAAGGTCCCACAGTTGACAGTTCATGTCAGTGCACAAACCAAGCATGAAGTCAAATGAATTGTCTGTAGACCTCCGAGACAGGATTGTCTCCAGGCACAAATCTGGGGAAGGTTACAGAAAAATTTCTGTTGCTTTGAAGGTCCCAACGAGCACAGTGGCCTCTATCATCCGTAAGTGGAAGTAGTTCGAAACCACAGGGGCCTCATGTATAAACGGTGCGTACGCACAGAAATGTTGCGTACTCCTGTTTCCACGCTCAAATCGCGATGTATAAAACCTAAACTTGGCGTAAAGCCACACACATTTCCACGGTAACTCATACCTTGGCATACGCAATTTCTCTGCTCTGTTTTGTAGACTGGCGGCACCCAGCGTCAAAGCAGTGCTACTGTTCCTGCGTGGTCACCCTTTCTTTCTTAGCTCCACATTCCTGACGTGGCTTTATAAATACACTGAAACTAACTGCATATTGTTTATTAGTGTAATGCATCTGATTGTAATTAACCTGCAGCAATATAATGGTCCAGGGAATAGCCATAGTATTCCAAATACCATAACTGCTTTAGTGTTGCAACTCTCACTGCATCTTCTTCTTTCAGCTGCTCAGCAGATCATCTTTTTCCATATTACTCTCACTGCACCACTCGGAGTATTTATATCACTGTATCCGAGTGGGGAATCACAGCAGCAGCTGATCGGAAAGAGAAATATTGGTATACAGCATGAAGCAAACGCTGCCTGAGCCACGGCAAAACGCTTTAGAGACTTCCCAGTACGGACTTCGCGGTTTAGAAAAGGTTTCATCCCAAGAACTCTAAACGCACTCAATCAGTCCATCAAGTGCTCCTTGTAGAACTGTTTACTTATAAGTACAATTACCTCACTGTAAACTTGCACTACAGTTATAATATTGCACAACCTGCGCCACTTTATAAAGCACGTATTTACACATGATGACGATATCATTAAGATGAAATGCAGCAAAATATGTTGATTATATTATACAGATAAAACTAACTTCATTTAAATAATCTGTATTGTTAATAATTAAAGATGTGAGGACACGGTGCCGCAGCGCTAGCTAGTTCAGGGATTGTTCCTGCATTGCGTTGTATTCTTGCACTGACGCGACACTGGAAAGATAGACGGATAGAATAATTAAACATGTACTACGAAGATATTTCAATGTTCCTTAAAAGTTTTGAAGAATCGATGTTCTAAGCTTACAGATGGCTTCACGTCTATTACATAGCTGATTGAGTGGCGATTGGGTTTTTGGAGAAAGAAAAAGGAAGGACAGGAATTGGAGGTTAATATGTTTGAAAGACAGTACTGCTGTGATAAATTATTTCATTGAAGGTCACGCATGGCGCAGCAAGCCTCTTGCATGAGATATGAACAAGCACTGCGCCACCGTGTTCCCATGTTTAATAACATGCTTTCATTCCTATCATCATGAAAAAGATATCACATATACATCTCAGTATTTTAATTATTCAGAGAGCTGTAATATCACGAGTGTAATGGATTATGTGTCCTGTTGGAGAAAGAGAAAGCCCATTTAAGAAGCAGGTAGTGATTCACACACAGAGCACAAAGATGATCAAATACAGAACAAAGCATTTAACGTCCTACTTTAGTTAGGATGGGATTTGAGAAACTAGTAAATTAAACGATTTTAAGATGAAGTTTATGATGTTCTACTTTAATGGCAAAATAAACTACGTGATTAAAGTGGAAATTTCGAGATTACAGTTGACATTTCGTGCTTTTTTCCCCACTGTGTGCCTATTTTTTTGTCTGTACCCTAATAAGCTTTAATAGGACACTCAGATGGTGGGCTACGACTCGCCTTTTCACGGCGACTTTGATATGCGATTTCTTTTTTACTTCGGGCACTGTGCGACTTTGTGAACTTGAGCTTTCGAGTTTGTTCGACACTATGTCACTCGATCAACTTCCTTTTGTTGATTATACCACTGTTTAAACCAACAAATAGTACATTTTTCCTTTGCCTCCATTTGGTATTCGCTGAAATTCTTACATTTTCCCCCGTGCTTTTCCCATTGTCTTTTCACAGAAGGCTGAGCTTTAAGGGCTATTTATATTAATTTGCATATTCAAAGAGACGTAATTCTGGGAGGAGTTGGGGCGGGACAGAAGGCGCGTGCACGTGCGTTACTTTTCATGCTGATCGGAATTTATGTAGCGGAAGAACGTGGAAGTTTGCGTACGTACAGATTCCTGCATCTGGAAATGGGGTACTGCTCATCACCAGGTCAATACCATCCCTACAGTGAAGCATGGTGGCAGCATCATGCTGTGGGGATGTTTTTCAGCGGCAGGAACTGGGAGACTAGTCAGGATAAAGGGAAAGATGACTGCAGCAATGTACAGAGACATCCTGGATGAAAACCTGCTCCAGAGAGCTCTTGACCTCAGACTGGGGCGACAGTTCATCTTTCAGCAGGACAATGACCCTAAGTACACAGCCAAGATATCAAAGGAGTGGCTTCAGGACAACTCTCTGAATGTCCTTGAGTGGCCCAGCCAGAGCCCAGACTTGAATCCGATTGAACATCTCTGGAGAGATCTTAAAATGGCTGTGCACCGACGCTTCCCATCCAACCTGATGGAGCTTGAGAGGTGCTGCAAAGAGGAATGGTCGAAACTGGCCAAGGATAGGTGTGCCAAGCTTGTGGCATCATATTCAAAAAGACTTGAGACTGTAATTGCTGCCAAAGGTGCATCGACAAAGTATTGAGCAAAGGCTGTGAATACTTATGTACATGTGATTTCTCAGTTTTTTTTTTTTAATAAATTTGCAAAAACCTCAAGTAAACTTTTTTCACATTGTCATTATGGAGTGTTGTGTATAGAATTCTGAGGAATACTTTCCAGATGCACTGTATATATTTGGGGGGAAATCTTTCAAATGACATGTTGATATGAACGGAAAAGCAACATCCACCATGGACACTGTGGTGTCTGTTTGCTAAACAAGACACTAAGAAGAAATGATTGAGCTGCGTTTGTGTATCTTTTATCCCTTCAGCGCTAACTTTTACAAGTACCATAAATTTATGTAGGCTGTTAGACTCAAATCAAATGCATGTGTTTATTATGTAATATAATAGTAACAATAGCAGCTTGCTGTTCAAAAAAGGTAAATGCGAAAACAATCCAGGATCGAACCCGCAACCACTTGATTATGACGCAGCAGTTCTTACCTCTGCACCAGCAAAGTGGCCTATCTACCTTCTATCAATTGATAGTTGGGCTTCAGTTTTTACACATTGCCAGTAACATGTAAACTGAACAAATTTTTTCTCTTCACTTATATTCCTGAATAAAAGCACACTTTTGTTATACCTTTTGTGAAAATATTTGAATTTCAGTCTTCACACATTAAAACACTTCATGTCAACATTTTGCCAATTACTATAACATGAAAAAGTGTGTTCAACATTTCTTGCCTCACATTTGTCATCCTACATTTATCCAGATTGTCGTAGACACAGAACACACATGAAATTTATGTATGCATTTCAAATAACGACATATATACCCTATACAATTCCAGACACCTAACTCTAAGATAAATAATATTTTTGTTGCCTCCGTGGGGGATAGGATAGTAGGCTACATGGACTCTAATGTTAAGCTTGGTTATAAAAACCACTGCATTGTAATAAGGAGAGACGTACCTTTTTCTCATGATTTGGTATGATGCATCGGACAAAGTTAGGGTTTGTGTTACGCAATGTGGCCATTAGCTTGGATAATTGCTCTTTGTACAGCTGTCCCACTGTCCGGAACATGCCTTTTCGGGTCTTAAAAGCTCCTGGCAAAGTCTCGGACATGCCTGCCACCTGGTCCAGGCCAACAATGCGGTCAACTAGAAAGAAAACATTTAAAAAAAAAAAAAAAAAAACAATTTGGCAAATAAGACAATGTGAAATCCAAAGGCAAACATACAAGCATGGTAAAAACAATGTGAGAATGGCATGCAAATTAGCAGTGGGACTTCGTTTCAGCATAATTAGACATTTTGCAGTTTAAAAAGGGGAGGGGGTTTGGGGGGTTGCTGGAAAGAAAAAATGTTCAGGTCCTGAGTTTCTGCAAACAAGTGTAAAGGAAAGGACATTATACAGCAAGGCACACTTGTATACTAAAATTGGGTTATGAACTTCTAAGAGCAAATTGCCACACAGATGTTAGTCTATACTATTTGCATATAGGTCTCTGTAGAAACTTACTAGGAAGGAACATTGTTTAAGGATAGCATGTTACACTTCATAATTTGAAGAGAACACCGGTGCCTGAATTATAAAGTTTTACTAAATATTTAAAATAAAAACCTAAATGTTACAGAAAAATATGCGTATTTATATGCTTAAATGTGGGTGGTCAGTTCACAGTATGCCTGCAATGAATTATATACACGAGAGAGATAGCAACCGAGAATCGTGTAGTTTGTAATGGTGACAGAATTTTTAATCTCGTTTAACTGAAAACCACATTCTTCACCAGTGAATGAGAGAGGCAGGTCTTCAATTCAAATGCACAGCACTGTAGGAATGAGGTCTTTTCTGTTAACATTCAATGCAGAGTTTTCAGGAAGCAGTGGTTAATATTTGAGAAATACACTCATTTGTACATTCTTGCATTTTGACTATATATCAGACATGTGGATTATGCTATGAGTTATGCAAGAAGTCCCCCGCAAGGACTTTTCACATTATTTTCCCACTGTCCTGCATTGCTCACCTATCAAAACTGTTAAGTTTGAGTATTTATTTAATTTCATCACTACAAACTACATGGGTTATTAAAATATTTTTGAATGGACTATTCCTTTAAAAGTTTAAAGGTTCACCTGATGCTGAATGGTTAAACATAAGCATGTTGCTAACTAATTTATGACTGGAATAATGAAGTTTATGGAAGTTTATGTAACCGTTTTTAAAGCACAACACTAACCTTACCTCCCTAATACAAATTAAAATATGTATTTTACTATGAACTCTGACCAAAATATAAGAACCTGTTGCAGTACTTTAAAAATTTTTAATTTTTTTTTTTTTTTTTTTAAAAACTGTCCTTTGAACAGCCACCCAAAACAAGTATACAAAATTATACATAAATATATAAAGTGAAGACAGTTGCATAACTGCTATGAATAGGCAACAGCTGAGTTAACAATACAGGTGCAGTGACTACTAGAGTGGTAGCAAAGCTCACACAAAGCAGCACGAACAGTGCTTCATGACCCTGTAGATCTAATGGAAGGTTAATTAGGAACATGGTGTTCAAACAGCCGACATACAGTAACTATAAATGACCAAAAACCAAAATCTGTTCCCCAACACAACCACAAAAGAAAATGTACCTTCAAACTTTATATTGCCAATATAATGAGCACCACTGTACAAAAGGAGCAGAAGCTCAGTATTCCTAGTTCTACTTCTTTACTTAACCAGGAAATACTAAGGAGACAGAAGGTCAAAAATTGCTTTGGGGAAGATAATGATTTTGGGGTCTGCTATAAGTGCATAAAAGTATTTTCACAAGTCCCAGAACAAGCTGTGAATGTACATTCTATTCTTTTAATAATCAATTTTACCATAAATTTACAGTTTGAGTAAAGATGACTGGAGAGATAAGTTTCCATTATAATGGGTAGGGGAAGCTTATCTCTGCATATCACAAGCCTCAAACTCTAATACCGAGACTTGAGAAAGACAACAAATTTGGAAAATAGCAATACATCTAAGAGTTGTAGAGAGGAAAAAAAAAAAAAATACAAGCATGTGTACAACTTTAATACTGGATTGTAACATCTGGAACACACCATGCATCTGTACCTAAAACAAGTTTTTCCAAATTTCAAGATGAAGAAATACTGTTTGATCTTCCATATCTATAAAAAAAAAAAAATAGAAGTACAAACGAAAAAGAATGGAAACATTTAAGTATGACACAGTAGGAATGTTAAGAGGAATGAGGGAAAGTTTTAAATTAGTTTTGAAAATTAAACTAGAACTATTTACACACCAGAATGAACTTGCTTACACAAGAGAAAGTTGCATTCTGGTTTATGGTAAGACAATTTTCAAAGTGAGGGAAGGGAAAAAAAAAAAAGCAAGCTGTCAGCTGTTTTGGGGCAGAATTTCTACCCATCAACTGTTAACCATCAGCTATTCAGCTTTAACAGCAGAAGCAGCAGGAGTGTAAAGAGTGAATTTGCCACTAGAGGGCAAGTTAAGTCACCTGGTTCTAGATGAAGGATAGGAAAGTGTTGATAGAAATAGGCTCTCTGATAGTTCTGAATTTCTGGAAATGCAGAGAGTTGCAGCACAAAAGACAATCAAAAGAAAAAAGGGGAAAAAAAAAGTATAACAACTATTCTCTGAAAGGCTACATTGATGCACAAAATGTTTTTTCTCACAAATTAAAACCAGAAATCACTTACACACAAGGAGGTATTTCAATCTTAGTCCGGTTCAAGTGTATATAGTGGGCTTTAGTTAAAAACAGCTTCATAAATAAGACTTGAGTGATGGTGCTTTACCCACATAATGGAGATACAAACACAAATGTTCTTAAAAAGTTCTGAATCTGGATGAGATACTGGGACTATTAAGGAGCTATACAGTATGAATGCTCTTATTACTTGTTAAACATTCATTTGAAAAGAAACATCTTTTAGCCAATATGCAAGAGACAGACATGTTAAGTCCTGCATTTAAGAAAAATTACCCAATTAATGAACAGGTGGTACTCAACAAGGAATAATCATTATTTGCAGTAACCACTGTGCAAGATGTATGCAATTTGCCCATTACAATAAAATTACAGTGTATTTAAAAAAGCAATTCACTGCATGGCCAACACCTACCATCTTTCCACAGCTCAGAAACAAATTTGTCAGATGACTGATTTAGCAATGTTGCAACATTATCATTTAAAGGATCCATGTTCTTCATTAGCCATTCATCAGCCTTATAATCCACCTAAATTAAAAGAAAAATACTTTTTTTTTAAATCCTCCAAAATTAATCCATTATTAAAATGCAGATGGGCAAATGCTTCTCCATACATAACAGGATTTTAAAAAATAATTAGGTTATAAGTTAAAAAGTTAGTCAAAAAAACAAAAAAAGGTTAAACAATGAAAACTGAAATACAAATACTTCAGAGACTGAGCGGTTTTATAGCCTTAAGGATCTATTAAGAGTGTACAGATTAATTCACATAAAGAGCACAAATTAACTGTTGGTTGAGAGAAAACTAGAAAAGGTAAAAAAATCACAATTGAATTCTTATAGGACTTACTGCATTTTATAATTAGTAGGTTGACCAACTTTCTGGATTGTAATGGGATGATATTGTATTATCATAAACACTTTTTTGACCACTTAAGTTAAAGTGCATTTATATAAAATATAAAAAACACAAAAGCCCAGTTGAAACCGCTGTACTTATACACTGAAGAATAATGGGACTCATTGGGTGGAATACTTAAGATAACTAAACATTTCATATTCCTATCTGTAAATTGCCCCATCCTTAAGATGGTATGTAATACTGGTAGTAATGCAACAGTTCCAAAACCACAATTTATAAACCATATGAATCCCTATTAAAAAAAAAAAAAAAAAAAGTCTAAAAGGCACATTGGCTAGGGAAGTGAGGGGTGGGCGACATACAAAGAACCACCACTACGACTATAAAAATATAAATGAGTTATTATACAACTGCATTTTTAATCAGTTTTTTCTAACCTTACAAGCGAATGAAAAGAAAACAATTACATAGATACAAAATGTTACCTTTCCAGCATAGTGGATGATGCAGAAATCGGCTTTGTCTTTCAGCTGCTTTGGCTTCTGGAATTTAGGATGTGTACCTTGCTCCTGAACAACTTTTTCCACAAAGGACTTATCAGTAGCTTTAGGGAACCAGCACTCTTCATCCAACAAGGCCAGTATGCCTGGAGGACTAGCCTATAAGACAAATTGTTTTAATTATTTTATTGAAAGGTATCTGAATTATACCTACATGCCCAAATATGAACAGTAAGGAAGAGACTCACTGGTTTTTCAATTAACTCAATACAGGGTTGCAAGTCTAACCCAAAGTCGATGAAACTCCACTCAATTCCTTCACGTTGATATTCTTCTTGTTCAAGGATAAACATAGTGTGGTTAAACAGCTGCTGTAGCTTTTCATTAGTGTAATTGATACACAACTGCTCAAAAGAATTCAACTGGGGGGAAAAAAATTTTTTTTATAAAATTATATAAACAACTAATATAGACATCCAGTATTATTGTAAAGAAAGATTACTTAAACCAGAAAGTAAGGTTATTTCTGATCTCCTTTTTCCATGGAGAATATCTGAATTTTCTGTTTTACCAGTCAAGTCACCACTGCACCTAACCTTCCAAAAACACCACCCCCATTAAGTTTATCTAAGATATTGAAGAGTGTCATATTTCATTTATAAAAACAAAACAAAAAAATTACCAACCTCAAAAATTTCAAACCCTGCAATGTCCAGGATACCGATGAAGGATGCTCCTTGGCGCTTGGTTTTGTCCAGAGCCTTGTTTATGCGCATCACTAACCAGCGGAACATACGCTCATATGTGGCCTTTGCCAGAGCTTCAACTGCAAAGTCTGCCTGTTCTTTGGTCTGGGCCTTCTGAACGTAATCACGGCCCACTTTAATACGGGGAGTGAGGATTGCCCTGCTGAAGTCTGTTACATTCATGCCCATCAAGTGGCACACCTTTTGAGCAGCTGAGAATAATAAGCAACAGATTAGGAGACAACCCATAAAGCAAGACTAAATAGTGTGCATGCAAAGTCTAAACTAAGGAAATGTGCAGATTGTTATATAACTGCACCTATAGAATGGTCAATACATCATTTGCAGTTTAAATCTCATGCAAAATAATTCATACTCCAATTACTATGCTTGTTGATAATGTACAGGTCTATTCAAAATTGCACAGAGGAAAATACCAGTATTGTCAGGCATGGAAGCCTGATCAGTGTTCCTCTCCTTCTTGAAGCTGATGTTTCCAAGCTGAAGCACTGCTGAAACAACTCTCAAGAGACCTAAAATATAGTATTAAGAGGCTTTACCAACATAAATTGCAGACTCATTACTAGATTTCTCTTTAAAGAGAGCCGCAAACTGAATGTTAAAATTTACATACAATGTGTTCAATGCACTACTCAATTAAAAATTTATATAGATACCATTTTGCTCATCCTCTGGAATACCCATGATTTTCATAGCATCCATGGTTTCAGTAAACATGTCTTTATCCTGTTGTCCAGGAATGGTAACATGTCCATTGGAAAGAAAACGGTAGTTGTTGTAACCCTCAAGCAGCAACTCAGCTACAGGAAGGAGAGAGAGAAGAAAAAAAAAAAAAGATTAAAACTAACCTCAAAATAAAATGTTCTTCCCGATGATCAACAGAAGCAATCTTAGCTGGAATAAATGGCTTAAATACAAATTACTGAATAGATACTCGTTGCAAAAAAAAGTTATAAATTCAGTTTCAAAACAGAAGACCTAAATACTTTGCACAATTCCTGTATTACAAAAGATATCCAAACCATATTTTTAACCAAGAAAAGTCACAATTCAAGGAAACAAACAAGGATGAAAAAATTATGATGGTTTGGAATGGTCTCTTTGTGCATATTCCTCCATAAGCAGCATGGTCCACAGGGGGTTTGGAATCAAAACTGTTCATGAAGCATACAGCTGTTTCAATTCTAAATAAACCTGGTTATAACACATAGGGCAAGAGTGAAGATTAGATAAATGCACTACTCTTTCATTGGCAAAACCAGTATAAAAAAAATCGCCAGATTGTTTTTTCCTAACCTCATATCTACTTGCTATATTCCTTCCAATGTTTCATAAACAAGGAAAGCTACTGTCAGCAATTAAAAAACCACCACACACAATTATAGAAACAGAGGCAGTGGACAATGACTGGAGGAAATGAAGAACCTGATCAGGTGAGCAAAAAAGCATGAAATATCACAATCCGACGTAGGTGCATGTGATCTGTATTTTCTACAATATTTTTGTTGTTTTAACGATGTGTGAGCTGAAATTAGAGCATGTCACTCAGTTTGCAAAAACACTCCTTGAGAGTCCATGCATGCACGGTCTATTACAACCTAACAGGACAGATGATTGCGCATACATGCATGGTCAGCACAGCACAAGTGAAGCTAGCACAGCTACCTAAAACTGAATGAGCAAACAATGCCAGGGGATAAACCGCCTTGCAATCTATGTTGTTAAAATTTAATTGCTAGATGTGGATTATCCTCACTCGCATGAAGGTGGTGTTGTTTAAAAAACAGCAATCTGCAAACTATGGTTGGGGGTCCTCAATTCCAAGGCACTTTTTTTTTTTTTTTTTTTTTTATTGTCCATGTGATGACAAGGGAGGGAGAAAAAAAAAAAACCCAATACAGGAAATTCAGAGAAGGAGCGAGTCTGCATACTGCCACTGAAAAGAGATCAAAAGCTACTCGACGATACCATAGGTAGACAGTGATGTAAATCCACTGGAGTGGTGCCAAACACAAGGACAGGGTGTCCACAAAGTCTTTACAATTTCAAAAAATTACTAAAAAGGCAATTGATGACATATGTTAAATTTGTCCTATGTACTTAGTCATTATCAAAGTTTGTAATCACACTGCATTTGTGTATTTCAGGTACCCTGTTGAGAGAGGCTGTTGAATAAACCCCTAAAAAAATGGCTACTCCTCAAGAAAAGGCACAATGTGTATCGTGGTTTATTCAAACAAAATCTGATTGGAAGGGGTGGCCCAATTCCCTGGCCACCTTGTTCACCAGATATCACTCCCCTGGACTTCTTTCTGTGGGGTTATGTTGAAGATAGTGTATCGAACAAAGATATGGGACATTAATGACCTGAAGCAAAAGACCACAGATGTCATTGCCACCATTGATGCTATGCTACAGAGAACATGGCAAGAAATCGAGCACCGTCTTGATGTGCTTCGTGCAACTAATGGTGCCCATATACAGGTGCATTAAATGTGGCAAAAAACCTTCAATATCTACTTCTCATTTTGTAATAATTTCCACAGATTTGTCTATTTGTTTAATAAAATCTTGAAATTGTAAAGAGACTTTGTGGACAACCTGTACATTTCCCCAAATAGGAGAAAGTTGAACAAAAAAGTGTCTGTGCATCCCTGCCTCAAGCAGCCCTTCTGAGATGGCTTTCAGCACCTGAGGAAATCTTGTTAGATGTAACTGTGCTGCTCTGAAGCCAGATGCTGTGGACAGACTGGTGATTGTCACACAACTTCAAGTTTCCTCAGTTGAATTTCATCATCCCCCCCGATATCTCTGTGTAATATTGGACAGGACATGAAGTTAGTAATTTGTTTTAAAAGGTTTTTTTTTTTTTTTTTTGCATCTTGGTGCAATATACGAGAACTTGTTTATAAATCCTTTAGTTTCTCTCCCCTTTGCAGTTTATGACAGAACTTTAGATTTTTTTTCCTTGTTTGTAGGCTGCACAATTCACCTTATAGTGTATCCACAATGTAATGTTCATGCCCTGTATTTAATAATGATTAGTAGTTGATCCCCTTTGAATTCATATTTTGTTTACATTAAGGGTAATTGTTTAAAATGCTCTAATAGTTTTGTTGATCTTAGTGTAATTCTTTGTGCATCTCCTGTAGGGCACTTTGAAAATGGTTTACTCATACGTGCACGGTTTCATCTCAATACTTTTGACTGGTGATTTTAAAATGTTTTGTATTTTACTTCAGTTTTAAGTAAATAAGACCAATTTTCCATAACTGTTGTTTCCGTTAACCTCATTAGTAAGCTACAATTAATATCCTATTATTAAGACCAAGCTAAATCAATAAGACTTATGAACACATTTTTAAAGGATGCAAAATATCTAGTTATTGTTAAAGTCCCAGAAAATAGATATTTTTCTTGCCAATATTGCACACCCCTAGTTACAACTTACCATTCTGGGATGTGGTCAGAATTTCTGGGACACAATAGTTCCAATTAACAAAACAACTCAAAGCAAGTGGAGAATGGCTAACTATGTACTACTATGTACACCCAGAATAAATCCAAGTTCTTCACTGAAGGCATAGACGAAAAAGCAGAGAAACTATAGAATATACAGAAGGGAACCAGTCTGGTTAATGAAAAGGCATTCCATCTACGGTTATTTCCTTACTCTGCACTGGATGCAGTCAGGACATACTATAATTTTTTTTTTTTTTTAAAACATTAAATATATAAACTGAATGCATTATTCAACCACCACACCTTCTCCATTGTCAGAACAAGTTATCACAGACATTTCACACCATTTTTGGAAACGTGGTTTCCTTGAGTGTGTTAATTTCATGCGTGAATGATATCAACCTGGTAAGTTACCAGTTTGCCCTGGAATGTGTGAAAGGATGTCTTGCGCAACAGTTACAAATTTTTTTTTTTTTAAACCCAAACTGTCATAAAGGAAATATGGAAAACATTTAGTATTGACTAAAATGTAGCAAGTGGTTTTTTTCTCTGCAAAAAGACACCTAACTTACACTTAAGGTGTTCTCCTGCACCCGAAAGCATATAGTAGAAAATATGAAAAGTCCTTTCATCCTTAGCCTGGCGGATTGCACGGGACTTCTCCAAAAGATCTGCACTATAGTTAAGGAGAACTCCAAATAATCTGATCATACTTTTAATTTAGCCCACTTCAGAAAGAGCATGCAGGCTTTAAACAGTTAATTACTCAACATGCTTCAAAAGTTCTATGATGGTAGGAAAATTAATCCAAATTTACATTCTCATTAAGTGAAAACTCTACAAGTTATTTATTCCAAAATAATCTGATTTTAAGTAATGAACAATCCTACTCCAAGGGTCCTATAAAAAAAAAAAGTTCAGTAGCTGCACATTTACTCTGTTAAAAAGTGTTCAGTACACACTGTTAATATACAGAATCAACAAACGACGCTTTTAAATAAAAAAGTCTATACACAATCACACAGTATGACTGACAGAGACCAGCCATACTATTCTGCTCTCTAAAAAGGAGCAAAGAATAATTCTTTACACTGGTAAATGACATGTAGGAACTTTATAACAAAATAGTATAATCTCCAATTAAAAATAACAGATAAACCATACCACAATACATTTGTTACACCAATCTGTTAGTTCACATCAATTTTCTACAATGAAGCACCAATCACCGAAATAACGAGTTTAGTAAATGCAAAAAGGATACAGGTCTCAATATTGGCCCCTACAATGTAGCCTGTGACATCAAAATTGATTCGGATGAATTTACCCTACAAGACAAATAGAGATATTAAACACTGAACCGTTTTAAGTAAAAGTAGACAAAATACAAATAAAAATACCCAAATCCTTCAACTAAGTACAAATGTTCCTAAATTTACAAAACTGATCTAGAAGCTTAAAACCAGTAACTGGGAAGGTGAAAGGGTTTAAAATATGGTTGGGTAACAAATTAAAGCAAAATTTTCACACAGATGTTTAAGTACAGTCAATCCTTAGCTTTTGCGGGGTTTACATTCCTAGGAAACTATGTGAAAGTTGAGGACACAAATGTTAATATGTTGAATCATGGGAAACAGAAGGTCAGGTTACACCAAGAACCAAAAAACTAATCTTGTTATAAATTGCTCAAAATACACTTTGCTTCATGGAATTCTTTATAACATACTATTTTTGATGGTATGCACATTTCATAACACAGAAGCATGAAATAACCCAAAAACCAACCACTTTTGGTTGCTGCCGTTTGAAGACAGAGACAGACAAGGTCTCGATATGACCTGCGACACCAAGTCCTTCATGTCTGGTGGACCTTCTTGAAAAAAATATGTCGGCGAGGTCTGCTTTGAGTGCCACTTGAGATCCTTATGGGTCTCGGCACATAGGTGCACAGCAGAGTTAAGTTGATGTTTAACCTTGAGGCTGTGAGAAGCTTAAGGCCGGGATAAGCAGCCATGTGGTCTCCAGCCATCTGGTTGATTTGTTGACACCAAAAAAGGCACAGCAGACAGTGGATGCAGATATTTTGTAAGCAAGTTTAACACCTTCATTTTCTCACTAAGCCACATCACTGACTTTCATCATACTTTGAGGGATAACCAACAAAAAACTTAATTGCTTAAAAGGAAAACAATGAAAATGTGCAACAAATGCATGGGGAGCTCTTTAAATGGTAGGGTGAAAAAGAGGTATTCACAATTCAGCCCCAACGTCAATAAAACCCCTAAATCTGTGTCACAATCACAGCTTGCACAGAAATTAATACTAAAGCACATGGATTTATGGAAGGTCCAAATTCCAGCCTCCAAAAAAGTTTAGTATTTAAACAGCATCTAGGTAATTAGACAATATAAATGACAAAATTTTTGACAATTGCAGTACCTCACTGCTCAAAAAGTAAAACCTCAAAATGTTATTTTGTATTATAACAAATAGACCTATAAATGCCAACCAAAACAATGCTTAAGTAATCATATCTTCAAAATAACCTTGGGGTAGATTTGGGAAAAGCAATGTACTTACAAATCTTGAGGAATTATCATTTTTCACAGTCTTGGCATTTCCAAAAGCTTCAAGAATTGGGTTAGCCTGTAGAAGTTGTCTTTCAAGCTCTCCCTGTAGGAACAAGATAGCTTTGAAAAAAACAAACAAAAATCTAAGGTAATATTCCTCCACCATAAGATTAGAAGTGTCCAGGCACCATGCAAGGCTGACATTTTTGGAGCTAAATGGAGAGAAGATCCAACACGAATACAGATTAAACAACTACCTTTCCAAAGAAATGTTTCATAATCCTATAAGGTGGCATGGAAGTGTAAACTTCAAACGAGTTGTAAAAATTGTATGAGGATAGTTCAGGGGAGAAAGCACAAAAAAGATACAATTAAAATGTGCATTGACCCACTCAAAAGATTTGACCTATTTAAAAAGGAAAGAGTTCAAGAGAAAACCTTCAAAACAGTGCGCTTTTTAATGCACATTGCCCCATCAGCATTACATTTAGACAGAACTGAAAAAAAAGAGATTAACAAATGCAAAGGATAAGCAAGACGAAAAGCAACATTAGGCAAATGGCAACATAGTGGGATCAAACAATGTCCCAAACGACCTTTGTGGCTACAAGTTAGTGTTAACAATATTTGTAATATGCTGGTGAATTCCTTCCTTTAAATTGAACTTGCTTAGTTGTACATTATGATTTTGCTCTGTTAGAGATTTAAAATTTTGCATAACAGTCTATTTAGGTTTCTATTGCAACGTAACATACATTGACATCATGCCCATTTAGACAATTAGATACAAATGTAAAAATGTCAACCTTTAAAAACAATGATGCAAGATTTACTGTATATAGTACTGTGTTAGCCTGTACAGTGTCAAACTAGTACAAAATTAAGCTATGCTGAAAGTAGACAGATTTTGAAAGCAAATTAGTCAAACAGGTCATATGGAATTTACAATCTTTACCCAATTACAAATTATGTTAACACAAAAATGTACAGCCACAGAGGTACACCACAAAAACAGAAATGCTGGTTTATAAGAATCTGAGATGCTTCTCAACAGAGTCATTCAGAAGCCTGCCATGACTACAGTATTTACAACTCACAGCAGAGAGGACAGCAAAGAACATGAGAACTTACCCTTGCAAACACTATTACCAAGAACAAAACTAAAGATTATATCAGTAAAATGTTATCTTCCAAAAATGTTAAGCTTTCTTCTCCCAAGCATGTGTGTGGTGTTTTTTTTTTTGTTTTTAAATACAACATCCCCCCCCCCCCAAAAAAAAAAACCACACCACACACATACCCATACACACCTCCACCTCCAACATCCCATACGCAATTTTTGGTGTTGTCTGGGATTTTTTTTGGGTGATGCTCAAATTACAGGAATATCAATAAGTGTGAAACACACAGTGCACACAAGAAACACACAATGCAGAACTAAGGCTCAAAAGGAAAAAAAAAAAAAAAAAAAAAACACCACCAAAAAGCCCTTGTCCATTTTCAATTATTTTAGTGACCTTTGTCTGTAAAGGGGACTCAACCAGAAATATTAAAAGGGGAAGATGTAGGACACCACCACCCCAGGCAGGACTGGGTAAATCCTGCTAATTCTATATGCATCACAAGAAAACACTTATGAACTGTGCAGTGTTAAGGTTATGTTAGTTTTTGGATTGCATCACACAAACGCTGCACTATTTTTGCATAAAAATGAATGTTAAAATCCAGGTTCAAGAAACTTTAGCTCAGAACTAAAAATTGCACAAATAAGCCTCTTTTAACGAAGTATACATTCTATTAATATATTCATACACTGGCAATTAGATCAGTGCTGAATCATACTTTACTACATTAAAAGCACAAAGCTTGAATATTTAGTCCAGTTAAGAATTTCTCTACAGCACATTCACACTAGGTGCACATCACCATTTTTTTTTCCTTTGATTTAGATCAGCATTGCGTGTACACTCAAAACCAGGAAAAGTGCGTTAATGACAGTAATGATAAAACTGCAAAAAAAATTACAAAAAAAAAAAAGCCATCGGATTCAGTCCGCACTCACGTAAGACAGCACTGATGACTGCTGTAGAGGAAAAAGACACATCAGCAAAATAAGACACTGTATTGGGATCAAAACAGATATTTGAAAGGGTAACACTTCATAGCAGAACCCCTTGTATGAGGGCTTGTCAGTTCAATGTTACAAAGTCATCGAGAATAATAACATTTATATAGCACATTTTCATATAAAGTAGCTCAAAGTGCTTTACAAAATAATTTTGTTTTAATAACTTATTTCAACACCATAAACATTTTTACTGAAAATGAACAATGACATTGCACCCAAATTTAAAATTTAATAAACTGTAGACCTTGTGAAGATCAACAGCATTTAACCAATCAGATGCTAGGTTTCTACATAAAAGCTAATTTCCCTTTTCATTTGCAGGTGAATAAAACTAAGCTCAACAACAAACTAATTTCTGTGAAACATCTACAGAAAAAGCATTACTGGGAATTTGTTCAATTTCTGCCTGAATGCATCTCCACATTTTGAAAGTGGAATGGACCATTTACAGAACAAAAAGAATTTTCTGGTTACCACACCACAATTATAAATGATATGCACTTCTACCTTACCTGGTCTTTCTTGCTCTTATGTGAGGAAGCCACATGTGCAAGATACTGAATCACTTTTTTTGTGTTCTCCGTTTTACCAGCTCCAGATTCTCCTCTATGATTCAGAGAAACAAAAATAAACATACCAAAATATACAAAAAAAAAAAAACAAAAAAAAAAAACCCCTCACTGACTTGGTAAGGATCACAAAATATAAACAAGTCACGCAAAAGTAAAATGCCCTTTTTACCTTCATTAAATAGGTCTACAAACAGAGTAGACAGGTTTAAAATTTTAAACAAATTTTTAGTAAATGTTTCGGCAATATAATGCATTTCCATTCACCAGGTCAAACTGTAAACTGCTCTGTGAAGTTTCACAGTTTAATCTACCCAAACAAAAGAAAACACAACAAAAAAATGTTTTGAAGATACTCACGTGCAGAGAATAGACTGGTCCTCACGATCTGAAAAACAAAACAAAAATCAAGTTACATTCTAAATGGTGCAAACTCATCAGCCCTCAGTTGATATCATATGTGGTCACTTAGGACTGGGCTGGGCCAGGGGAGCAGCTTCCCCATGTCTTGGATTAGTGGCTTAGATAGACTAAACAGCATTAGAATAAAAAAAAAAAACAAATCAAAAAAACAACAACACACACAACAACACACACCCACCACATTCCAATGATTACAAACCAGCAAAGAAAATTTATACCAAGAGTGGGGTTTTGCAAAAAGAGGGAAACTATTTCACGTTAAAAATTGTAGAATAGTTTTAGATACACCCTCTTCAATCAGTAAATTACAGATGGCTATATATTTTAGTCTAACCCCTACCATCCATTTGCACTGTACAGAAGGAAAAAAAGGAAAACCGTTTCAAATGTAGGATTTAAAAAAGCATTGTTCAAATGCTGCATGCACTGATGGAAAAAGAAAATGCTATAGGGGGGGGGGGGGGGGGGGGGGAAAAAGTGTTAAACACTTAAAACACAAAAATCAAGGTCTTGAGACTCTTCGCTATTAATATAGATACACAGCCCACTAACACAAAATATCCAGACATTCCCAAAAAGAAAAAATAAAAAAAAAAAGCTGCAGTTATATCTAACAAGTAGATTCCTTGCCTGTCTATTCAACCACCATAATGCCCTGCAGGGACAAGCTTTCAAATACATTGTTTAAATACAACTTAAAAATTAAGGAAACTGAAGAATTCAAATCGCATGCTCAGGCAGGTGGGAGTAACGTGCAAGTCAGCAGTCAATACCATAAAAGGAAAACAATGCAAAGCAAGTCATACCAGCAACACCACCGAGCTTCAAACGTTGCTCGTTTAAATTTGCTTCCTATCTTCTCAGAATATTCTGATTAATGATTGTCTGCATTATCAGTATATGAATTTTGGGTGATTTGGTGTCTCCATTAAAGCTGCAGGATATTCTGCACTGGTCCAGTATTACATTACAACCACTCTAGAGCTAACATTTCAATGAGTAGGCTTGTGTACAGTGAATTGTTTAAGACATGCACAAAAAAAAAAAAAAAAAAAAATGTTCACCTTAAATCTACTTTGCTGAACTTGCACTGTTCCCGAGTAGGTAGTTATATTAAAACACTATTACTACTTGGGACTCTAATAAACCATTGAGGGCAATTTCATTTTAATACATCAAATGGAGTTTCTTGATTTTGATTAAACTTGGTACATGAGCTCCTAGAGCTCAGAGATATTTAATTTTTAAAACCATTTCCTCAATATATATGCACTTTTCTTCACTTGCCAACAGTGAAAACTTTGCACAAGGTTAGATTTCTGTTAAGGTCAAAATTTATCTTGCAAACTAGTGCTGGGCGGTATACCGGTTCATACCAAAAACCGTTTATTTTTATTATGATATGGATTTTTCTTCTACCGGAACACCAGTTTAAATAACCTAAACAACATTCAGAACGTGGCGCAGCGGGAAACTGTTTAAGGGGGACCTATTTCACTGGTGCACCGCAAAATACGCATCCAACAGAGTACATGTGTTAGTGGAGGTATTGAGCGGTGAAAATGGACAGGGAACATTCTGAAACTGAAGCTGTAGCAGACGATAAAGTTGAACATAACACAAAAGAACTTTTGATGAAAAAAGGTGTTGTATCCGTTATCTGTAGATACTTTGGTTTTAAAAGGTCGGATGTGGAGCATTATGTTCAAATGTATGAATACTGTTTCTATACTACAAGCCAAGTTGTACTCCTCCCCCCCCCCCCCCCCAATACTGTGTAATGTATCTGGTTACTGTGTAATACTGTGATGGTGCCGGTCCCCTACAGACTCCCTCTTCCCACATGGGAGTTGTGTTGAACCAACACCGTCGATAGTTATGACGGAGATGAGCTAAGAAATCTCATTGAAGCCAGGGGATGTTGGAAAGTGCTCAAGTGCTTTTGTTAAAAACAGTCAAAGTAAAACCAAGTGTCCGTTGGACAATGTTCAGAAAAATACAGTACCCAAATAGCAAATCCATAAAGCCAGTGAAATGTGGGGATAAAATCCATAATAAATATTTCCGTTAAAATGCAGTCTCTCTCCTAGCCCGATCGCAGCACACTACCTTCTGTCTCCACGGCTCACCCTTCACTGGCGTTGCTGACGGAGCCTTTGCAGCACGAACTGCTTTCTGCCAACCCCTGTTTTGGCTGCCGCCACACTGCGCAGCCAGACCGTCCGAGGTCGGCACACCTCCCGTCTTCCTTCGTGCTCACTCAGTCACTCCTCAGATCCATTTGGAGGTCTTACATTTCGCTCGCCCCACTCCACACGCTTACTCCGTGGGGTGAACCATCCCCTAGATTGCCTAAGCCTGCACTCCCTCACGGAGCCCCAGCTCGTGCTGCCTTCTCCTTCCTGGTATCTGGATCATCTCCCATGACTGCCTTTTCCCTTTTTTAACCTCCTTGTGTTCTCAGTTTTCTTTTTTTCCTTCCCCCATCCTGCCGGCCCATAAATATACGTCTCCGTCTGTGGGCTCAGCACCTGATTCACATGCCACACTAAGCCGACGAAGCAATTGAGAATGATCAGATGCGACTCGCCTCAATCACCTCATCAACTCCCTGCGGTCGAGCAATCGCGCCCACGAAGTCAGACACGGCGAACTGGATTTAAAAATGGATCTTTTTTTTTTTTTTGACCCACTAAACAACAAACAGTATTATAAATGCAAGTTGCAGTTTTATTATTTATATCTATATCTATATCTCTCTCTCTATATATATATCTATCTCTATATATATATCTATATCTCTATCTCAGCTTGAAGCAAGGTCTATATTAATGCAATTTGCCTTAATGTCGGTTGAGTTGTTAACCCCTTAACCGCCCTCTGCCGGATATATCCGGCACCGTTGTTTTATTGCTAACGCCATACTGCCGGAATTATCCGGCACATTTGCCTGTGGTTATATGAATGCCTGGCAAGTAGTATAACTGACGGTTTGGCGTGGGTATTATTACTACGTTGTATTTCGACAAGTCTGTGGTTGTTTTGGCCGGTCATGTGACGTGATTCGCATGTAACAGCTGTGAATATGGCGAAACGTAAACTGACTTCAAGTGAGGCTTTGCAGGCGATTTTGGACAGTTCTGATCATGATTGTAGCAGTTCTGAAGAAGATTTTAGCGACAGTGATGAGCAGCAACGTGCGCTGCATGATACTGTGAATGAAGACGCATCGGATGACGGCGCTGAGTGGGTGTATCCCCAGCATCTCAGCTGGGCTGCTGCCCGTGGTGAAGTACCTTTTCTGCATTCGTTTGAGGGAACGTTTGGCTTTATTGTTGATGTAAACAATTACACTGCTGAGCAGTTTTATGAGCTGTTTGTGTCACCTGATTTGATCAGACATTTTGTTCATCAGACAAATCTGTATGCAGCACAGTTTACTGAGAAAAATCCCAATTTACCTCCACATTCCCGTGTTCGTGCTTGGTTTGACACTGATGAAAACGAAATGAAAAAATTCATTGGGATTTTGATGTTGATGGGAATAATCAGAAAACCAGATATTGAGATGTACTGGTCTACAGATCCTATGTATGCAACACCTATTTTTGCAGCTGTCATGACACGTAACCGATTCTCTTTGCTGCTGAAATTCTTTCATTTGAATGACAACAGAAACGAGCCAGATAAGAAAGATCCAAACCGCGACCACTTGTTCAAGCTACGTCCTTTGATTGATCATTTATTTGAAGCATTTCAGTTGCCCTACATGCCAGGACCATCAGTTGCAGTTGATGAAAGTTTATTGTCGTGGAAGGGCCGCTTACAGTTTCGACAGTATCTACCATTGAAAAGGGCACGGTTTGGTATCAAGATGTTTTGCTTAGCTGAGAATTCAGGTTACATTTATAGATTTCGTGTATACACTGGCAAAGAGGATCCTATGAGTAGTATTTCAGCAGTGTTGCCAGATGAATGTAAGGACTTTGGACTTTCAGAAAAACGCTGTCATGTCTGTTCAAAGAAGGGTCAGCGTAGAGACGTCAAGACCTTCTGCTCAAAGTGTCCCAGCAATCCAGGACTTTGTGCAGTTCCCTGCTTTGGCCTGTGGCACAGCAAACTCAAATACTGGGAATGAAACTATGATTGACTGAACTACTTTTGACTTTTGAATTACTTTTGACTGTTCCGTTTTTGTAGTTGACAATAAATCCAGAAGCCTGAGAAAAGGTACATTTTGTGTTTTATTGTGTGTTTGCCCATTTCTAGAACTTGCACAACATTTAGTGGTCAATACTGCTTGAATAAATGTAAAAAATGTAAAAAAGTAAAAAAACGAAAATTGTTCAGATTTCGCCTGGCGTGGGGAATATTTAGGGAGTTGGCGGTTAAAGGGTTAAAGATGTCATCTCCAAGTTGCACTTGTTTTATTTTAGTTTTGTGAATACTGTCTAATGTACCTGGGCTTGAAGTTTTGATGTAATAGTATTATTACTGCAAGTTGCACTAGTATTTATTTTATTGTTATTATTTATTAGTTTATATATTATGCAGTTTAATGATGGTAAAGTTGTTTAAAAAGTCACTAACATGTCAGTGGACAGAGATTGTTAACATTAACAAAGTGTAGTTGGTTTACAAAAAGTATTTGCCATTTATTCCTTTTCTAAGACATGTTCAGTGCAATACAACTAAATGCCTCTTTGGATGGTTGACAATTTGTTGTCAAAGTTTTAGTTTAAGCGGTTTGCAAAATTTGTTCAATAAAAAAGGTTCTATATTTTGACAGCAACTGTCATGCAGTGTGATTCCTTCTCTTCATTAGTGCCCCCTCCCTCCCCTTGAAAACTATCACTTTATGGAGCCATGCAAACCTGTATTAATACTTGTGTGCACATTAAAATGTTTTTTTTGTACAATGTACAATTCTCATGACCGTGGAATAGGTTATTCTTAGCCAGTCTACTGCAGTAATTGCAGTGGAAAATGCGATGAACTCATGCATGGGGAAAAAAATACCGTTGAATACCGTGAAACCGGTACAATCTTGAAAAATACTGCGATATAGAATTTTGGTCATACCGCCCAGCACTATTGCAAACAGCATTTTTTTTTTTTTACTACTATTGGAAACAAATCATTTATACTAAAGTACATATATGCATGGTACGACTTGGGTTTTTAAATACATACACACACACCTCTTTCTACATTTTTATATACAACTTTTGAATCCCAGAAAACCAACAGGATGGGTGTACATTTTTACTTCATTGCAAAATAGTGTATGTGCTTTCAACCAAAACAGAAATTTCGATCTATTCTTATTCTTTAACTCATCTGGTGTGTACCAGTCTATGGGGCTATTTATGTTGCATCAAAATGCAACAGAGAAGAGAGGAGTACCTGCAAGTACAAAGAGACAAAAATGTGATGTGTAGCTAGAATTTAATTTTTGGTGTATTGGAAAAAATGCAGTAGAAGGTCCAATATAAATAAATGCCTTCTGAAACAATGTTATTTTACAACAATGCACCATCGTTGGTGCATTTTCAGACAAACTGAAAAGGAGGTGGCAACATCTAATGCAACTAGCTATAAAGGAAAATCAAAAATGGAGTTTTCCAACCAATTTAAACAGAATTAGTGTTGCTATACAATGAAGGTCATCTATATTACTAAAACGACAGTTTAATTTATGCATGGACGGCGGATGCACCGAGGTGCATGCGCACAGCGCCTCGGCACCCCAGAGTCAAACCCAGCAGCTTCCCAGAGTCAGTAGGTGGTGCCCAAACAACACAACCTGTAAACTAAACTTGCTCTAATCCACCGTGCCAGCAGTCAGTGTGGCATATTTGGATCACATGACGGTAATTCAGTATTAAAAGTAAGTTGAATTATGATTCCTAACAGTAAACGACGTCTACCTAACGACACAGCCACAGAACAAAGACGAGACCGCATAGATAAAAACAATACACGGAGGCTCCTAAAACGCGCTTCAAAAACACCAGACGCAAAGAAGTCACGGCTCCACAATGAAAGAGCTCAACTAACAAATACAAAAACGAGCCCGTATGGATAGACACAATGAATGATGGCGCCCACAACGCGATTCTGCAACAGCAGAGGCAAAGGAGTCACGGCTCCAAAAAGAAAGAGCTCAACGATTAGTAATACAAAAACGAGCCCGTATGGCTATGACCTGTAAACTAAGCCTGAGGTACAGCGTGCACGCCAGGTTGTACAGTATATATGCACAGATGCCAGAGGCAACAGGCAAGTAGTTCACTCTACCACCGCTGCCAAAAGCGAGACTGCATGGATAAAAACAATACACGAAGTCGCCTACAACGCGCTTCTGAAACACGCCTCATGACTAGCAGAATCATACGTCAACGTCACCGCCATACCGTGAGTGGCACTGCTGTGGAGTGAAGTGGACGCACCCACCCTCCATGATATTTCATCCAAATATCGGAGGGAACAGAAAGTGATTGCCATTCTTGGATTTGCGATTCTTTCGAGAATTGCGGGGTTTCTGGTAAATACAGACTGCTTTCATTGCTTTTAGAAGCTCTTTCCCCATTTTTTTTTCTAAATTTCATGTTATGTGATTTTTTAAAAACCATTGACATCAGTTGTTACAGGCAAATAGTTGTAAAGCAATCAGTGCAGCTTTCAGTTTCTATGCATTTAACAGAGAGGCATTTAAACTGGCAAAGGTGTAAAATAACCTGGAATATGCTTTACCTAGGCACCTTAAGCATTTGTTATTTATTATGCAAGTGACAGGTCAGTAGGAGTTCAGAAAAAAAACGTAGAGTTTGTCAAGGAAGGTTTTTGCGTGTTTTCTCATAATTTTAGAAAAAAAAAAAAAAAACTAAGTTAACAAGCCTTTGAGCTTGACACTAGTTTGCTAGGTGATCTTCATTAAAAGGGAAACCCATTTTAAAAGCTGTTCAACATCACTAAGCAAGTCACAGTTCTCATGCAATTTGGGGAGGTAGACATTTCAGAAGAGGACAAGCATGAAATAGTGCAATGTCTTAAAGACATGAAACCAATTGACATTTCACGAAAACTGAAGAGAGATCATCTAACTGAAAAGATTTGAGTGATTTAGACCATAGACTAATTTGCCCAGATAAGGAATGAAGTCATGAAAGCGAATGCCATTAAAAAAGGTTACCAAAGGAAAAAACGTTGTTGGCCAGCAAAATTGGTCTCTGAAGCTGCTGTTATCTCAGGAGTCCCAAAAACCTTAAAATACAGGATCCTCCAAAAGCTTGCAGTTGTGCAACTTTTTAAATTGAGGTTTATCTTTTTGAAAAAAATGATTGTTTCATGAAGAAAATAGATTTTGGTTTTGAGCTCATAATCTATTGAATGTCTTCAAACAGCATTTTGCTTAATTTGCAACACTATTTGGTGTTCTATAAAAATAGAGCTGTTTTGCTTTTATTAACATCCACATTATATTAAATGGAATGTATATAAAACAAGAAAGCCTTTATCATACTGACACTTTGGTGGAGGAGGGGGGGGGGGAACCACACCCCCCAACACACACACTGAAGCTGGCTTCACCTCCACCCCAACCTATTTTAGATGGAGCCCCATAAGTCCCAAAAAGCAATGTCTTTTTAATCTTGTTCAAACATGATTCTATGGGCATATTGTATTCCATGAATAATTTGTAGGATGTACACACAAGATATTGGGTAAATTCTTACAAGATCAATTACTGAAAATGCTAGACTGAGGCCAGTCATTAAAGTTGCTATGTAACTGGGGAAGACAGTCTCAGGATTTCAACAAGATCTTGTAGCCTTGTTGTTTGTTATGCAAGAGCTAATTAAAAGGGCCGTCAGTTTTCCTTCAAGTAGAAAAAAGTTTTTTGTTGCCACCTTATAGAATTTGAGCGGAGGGAAAGCTAACGGAACACTGCCCTGTAGAACAGAATCTATTAGAGTCAAAGTGACTAAGGAAGACATACAGTTGGATGACTTAAGTAAATGTTCTAGGTGTGTGAAAGGGTCAGCTTTTAGTAGCGAAATATTTTGTCTAGGCAAATTGGATTACTACTGCAAATCTGTTATTCAGCCTGTGTTTGAATGAATTGCAAAGGGCAAGACATTTTCTCAAATCTTCTGTTATTAGTCCTTTATGCAATTCAGGAGAAAGCATTAAAATTCAACAGAACTGACCCATGTCCAGAGCAAGACTGAAATAAAACTGCCATTTCATTATGTTGTATTTTCAAGTAGAATTACTGCAGTGTAATATTAATATAAGTTGGTTTAATGCTGAAGAATTTAAATTGTTTTTAATTCGTTCCTATAAACATTTGAGAAAACCAACTGGTATACATCCACCAGTTATGCTGTAATTAACTGGCCTTGAGTTAATTTGTAGTTAATTCTATAGTTTAAAATTACAAACTCGAGCACTCTTGTAAAGAGAATTGAACAAAGGAAACCAAAAAATTAAGAGGCGTTAAACAGTGCCAAAATTGTATTACTATTCACTGTAATAACTGCCCTTCTAAAAACCCATCTTTATTTTGGTTCATATTCATCCATCCATCCATTTTTCAACCCGCTGAATCCGAACACAGGGTCACGGGGGTCTGCTGGAGCCAATCCCAGCCAACACAGGGCACAAGGCAGGAACCAATCCCGGGCAGGGTGCCAACCCACCGCAGGACACACACACAAACACACCAAGCACACACTTGGGCCAATTGTAGAATCGCCAATCCACCTAACCTGCATGTCTTTGGACTGTGGGAGGAAACTGGAGCGCCCGGAGGAAACCCACGCAGACACGGGGAGAACATGCAAACTCCACGCAGGGAGGACCCGGGAAGCGAACCCAGGTCTCCCAACTGCGAGGCAGCAGCGCTACCCACTGCGCCACCTTGCCGCCCCGGTTCATATTCATTTGGTGTTGATTTACCTTTTTTTTTTTTTTTTATATATATATTGTGCATCTATTCAAGTGAAAAGTGTTTAACTTCAGTAAAAGAATTTGTCGGAGGACTTGGACTTTTACTTGTGTCATTTTTCAGTACATTTTACAGCTAAGCTCAGTGGAAAGCTGCAAATTTACATGTATTTCAATATGTTGGATTAATAAGAGGTTTAAAACTGAAAGATAAAAATCTTCTGTGCTTCCCTATCCAGAACACCAGACTGCAAGTAGTTTGGTCAAAATCGACTCCAATATCCATTAGTAATAATTTATGCAGCACCTGCAAGCCTGTATGTATGTCTCTCCTGGACCTGGTCTGACAACACAGTCTGCTAAATTTTTAAAATTTACTCTGTAGATTTATCAATCATTAATGATTGTTTGTATTACTTAAGGCAATAAAGCAACTGAATTCTTAAAACAACCCCAATATAGACTTAATAAATGCCCATACACACTTCAATTCCATCATTCAATATTATCCAAAGCTAAACTGCACTGAAAAACATGCAAAAAAAAAAAAAAAAAAAAACCAAACAAACAGCCAATACTTGCAATTTGATCCATGGAAAATCTCGGACACAAACTACACCCATATTAAACTTATATAACTTAAACTGTATGAATTAAGCCAAGGTAAAGTGTAGTGAAGTATGCTGTGAATGTATGAAACAAAACCAGTTAAACTTAAATTCGTAAGAATACAGAAACATGACTGGGAAACCAAAGCAAACACTGTTGAAAAGTAATCCTCGATTTCTAAAGATTTAAAATTGTGGACTAGTTAAATGAGAAATCTTGATCGATTATGTAGCATACACACATTTGGAGCCTGTTGAACAATTTGGGCAGAAAAAAAAAAAAAAAAAAAAAAAAACAGAACACCATGCCAATCATGTGAATATGATTTTAGGGAAGAAGAAAAAAAAATTTGGCTCTTGGACCAAGCAGTTGTCAGTGGTGTAAGATGGCAAAGAAAGTTCACTCATGTTTGCTGCCCATATTAAATTTACATATTTGTGATTGTGTTGTCTTGCAAAACTGTTTCGGGTTATAAACACATGCAAAGTGAAATGTAAATCTAGATCGAAGACTGAGGTTAGTGGTAACTAAATTAAACATCCATTAGTAGGTACTTAGGCAACAGATGTCCCATCCGAACGACACTGCCACATTTCAAAGACGTTTGTGTATGTTGCAATAGCACACAAGTCAATCAAAAGCAATAATCTTTACATGCCCAAGGCTGTCATTTTTCAAATTAAAAAAAAAAGTCTTTGTCCCCCACTCCCCAAACAATTATTTGATCAGCGCAAAAAAAAAATAAAAAAATAAAAAACCCACACCCCCCTCCCCACTCTGTGGATTTAGAATGAAGTTTGTTGCTTCCTCTAGCAACACTTAAACTTATATGGATTACTTTTATCAACCCAGATTTGATCTTTTCTCCTTTTTTTTTTATAACTGCTTCCATTGCAGGTTTATACAGGTTCACACATTACCAGGAGAAATTTAATCTGTCATCTTTTTAAACAAACATTTTGCAAGGGATGCCATGTATTTGAGCATCTATGGGTGGGCTCTTGCAGCATGTCACATTTTTTAAATGCAGCACATTGATATGGAAGGGTACTACTGAATTAATATGTTTTAATGGCATCACAAATTATGATTTAGCCCTAAAACAGAACCTCAAAAATTAGAGCAGCAGCATTAAAGGAGAAACCAAATCTGGAGCTGGGAGAGGGGGGGGAAAAAAAAAAAAAAAAAACAAAACACAAAAAACAACAACACACGACACTTCCAAAGCCCGATTGTGTGCGAAGATTCTTATTGCATTTGTGATGTTACTATATTAGAAAACAAACACCACAGCTTTAAAATGTGCATCTACACAGTTTAAACAAAAATTAGCACTTCCTTAACCCCAATCTCTGCATGGCACTCTACATTATCACTTTGGGGAGTGACTGAGGTCTTTCTGGCATGTTTTGTTAATTTTGTATTTGTACCCACCTCTTTGTTACACATGCATTTTCTGGCACACACCATCTCAATCTATTGCTGTTAGAACTCAGTCATTGTTGCTTATTGAAAAGGTGGTGTATTTTTTTTTTGTTTTAAAAAAGGCAGATGCCATTCTATCAAGGTTGTCCTTGATCTGTACAACACTATACCCATCATTCCTTTGATTAACAAGGAAATCAAGCACTACATGAAAATGTATCACACAAAGAGGTTGTACATATCATATTGGAGCTTCTGTATGATTACACACACAGTAAGGAGTAGAAGGTTAAACAGATACAGGAAAGAAAAAAAATGCCTACACAAATATAAAATAAGTAACAGCAATGAATAAAACAGAACCATCTAGTGAGAATGCTACCAAGTAGTGCACTCACCTTGCATCATACTCCTGTATGCAGTATCTGTGATTGCATAGATATGAGGAGGCATCTCATGACGCTTCTTGCCCTTGTACATTTCTATAATTTCTTCTGAATAAATTGGCAAGTTCTTATATGGGTTGATGACAACACAGAATAATCCAGAATATGTCTAAGTGAAGGAAGGAAGAAAAGTTTTTCATGATATTGGGATTTATGAAGATCAGTTTTTATAGAAAAAACACACCAACACCACAGTAAAAAAAATAAATAAATAAACCAATGTGGAGACATCCACAATTAGAAAAATGGACAAAACTATGCTAAACTTCAATGAACTTCACCCAATAAAATTATGTAAACTAAAACTTATAAAACCAAAAAGCAAACAGGACAAAGGCAAAAGGAACAAAAATAGTTTTGCAAATGTGCTGCATGGAAAACAGTGCGAGCAACGGCCATCCTATCTTCCACAGGAGAGGGGGAGGAAAAACACACACAACACACTCTTGTAACATGGAGCCATGTAATCACAGTATGGACATTACAGATGAAGATCATTTAGAGTTTTCAAAACAGGTCTATGACGTTGGACATCTGGCCTTGAAGATTGCATATACTATAGGAATGAGGGCCATCAATACAACTTTACGCACGATGTAGTTGAAAGGGTTATGCTATTGATGTGGACTCAAAAGTACACAGTTTGTTACCCCTCCCCTACCCAGTGAAAGTTTCTTCAAACATGGTGAAAAAGTAGCGCACTTTATATATTCAAAAAAACCCCACTTGTCTACTCTGGTGATTTTCAATGAAGGTTGTGGGACATAGAGGGAAAGCTTAACTCTTTTAGTGCTAATTTTTTTTTTGTTTCTTTTCTCCCAGGGCTGAATATTTTTCCAAAAACTAACATTTTTTAAAAAAGAACACAATTGTTTAACATATCAAATCAACAAAAAATATTTACTTTTGACAAATGTTACTGTCTTGCATGTTGTATGAGCCTGCATACTCTATGATTTCACATACATATCACATACATTTTACACAGCAAAGTCTGATCTCGCTCAAAGCAGCCAATTTCAGTCATTGCCACATTGCACTCCTTACAATATGTGTTGCTTTGGTGCCTATTTTTAAATTGTCTGTTGCTGCATTTTCTAACATATATTGTTAGTGTGTACTGTAGAGAGACAAGTCACCCATTTGCCTTCGTGCCATGCCACCGCCACCAAGTTTTCTGCCTGCATGAAAACCGTATTGTCACCTCTTTTCATCTTCTGAGACTTTATGAACTTTATGTATGGCATTATAGCCTGGCTCACCCCATGGGATTTGCTTCTGTTTATTACAGAAGTGAATAAAACTTTGCAGCAGCACGTACCTAAGCCACCAGGGGACAAAACACGTTTGGACCAATGCTCCCTGAAGTTATATCACCAGTTCTGTCCCATCTCTATTTGTAATGCCACAGCGCGCTTCATCTCATCTTTCGTTGTGGGTTTCAATTTGAAAAACGAGAATGCGATGCAAACGCAGCCCGCGATTCAAAAAAAATCTCTGCCTACCTGTTTGTCTCGTCTGACAGTAGCTGAAAAGCAGCATCAGGAGAGAGCAGCCTGAAGTACAGCAGCTGGTGATCTGTCGTGTCCAAAAGCAAGCCATGCCGTCTTGTAAACTCCGGTAGCCAGATCGGCTCTCAACGGATCAATGTCTGTGTATTTATCCCATGCGAACCTTGCCGTAGATGCATCGGCTGCGCGAAGGCACTCAACTGGCAGCAGATCCGCTGGCGCGGCATCGGCTGGTGTCTGATCAGCTGATGCCTGCTTCTAACTCTCTTGCTCGATCTCCTGATCACTGCCAATAAAGTCCGATTCTGAAAAATCAAGAGTCGACTCCGCGATAATGCGCAAAACAACGTCTGCCAAGTGTTTTCTTTTCTGCACTTGCTTCGCTGCCTTTTCACATGTCGGTGCCATCTTGCCTTTGTTTACATTTCGCAACTCATGCACACGCAATGTTTATTTGCCGAGTCAACGAGTCTAGCATTCCTCCAAGCACAGAGGGAATGCCTGTGACGTGACAGTGAGATTTGTCACCATTAACAGCCGATTGTCGCCCTCTATCCCTGGATGTCGACTTTTGTCGACATTCGCCTTCAACCCCTCCTGTCGACAAAAGTCGACATCCGCCCTAAAAGAGTTAAAAACCATATGAAATGCATCAGTTTTTCCAAGCAAAGACAGTTATCTAGTATGGATTCTCGCCTTCATTTGACGCACATTTGTGACAAAACTACAAATATGCGAGAATGACATTTGCTATTCTTTGTGTGAATTATGTAAATATACAAGCTAATCAAAACAAAACCACCCACAAGGCAAAGTGTACTCCTCTGTCAGGAGGAAATCACAGCCTGATGGGGGTAAAAGGTTATTGTAGAAGACTACAAGTGCTGCGCTATCGTGCACAGCTGGTCTTTTAAAAAGGCTGAATCTCAATGTAAAAGGTGAGTTATGTTCAAAAATTACACTATAAACTATTTTACAATGCACGTGTAATTGCAAGATACAGCTATAACCTGAACTTAAAACACCTACTTAAAAATTGTGATTTGCTACATACATGCAGCTGAAGTAAAGACTGTTTTTTCAGGCAAGCGTAAGGTGATGAGGCCAGGTGCACAGATATCGTAGTTTAGGGGAGACCACTCCCGATTTTTACACTCTCATATACTACGATATGGGGATGGATATTTGAGAAGTACACCTCAAGACAATGATTTTTATATTACGTACATTAAAGAACCATCACCAACAAATATATTGAACAATTATAATAAAAGTTGAATAAATTAGACTCTGAAGTTGCATGAATAAAAGGTAAAGTACCATTTCCGGTTAATGAAAACAGCCCAAAAGTTGCTAGAAATCTATGTTTTTGTATCCAATACTTGTATGCAAAATTTGATTCACCTAAGTGAAAGCATACTCAAGTTATGTTTACAAACACACAATTCCAAAAAAAATGGTATTTTCAGACTTGGGGAGGTCTAATGTTGAGATTCATCAAAATCTCAACATGGAATTTTTGGAGGATTCCAATACTTTCCTTATACAAGGAAGTAAAAAGCATGTGCTGCATTTGAGTCTTAAAAGAACAACAAAGTAACAATCAAGACAGATGGTAGTTACCATACCTGGCAATTTTCACAAAGAGCTTAACGAAAATACAGAATGTGTGTGTGTATTAAAAACACACAAAAAAGCCGGGGACCTTTTAAATACTAGAAGCCGTTTACAACGATGCCCCTGTACTCTGCTGAAACAGATGTATGCTCAGCGACAGTTCCCATTGAAGACCTGGACAATTACTGTACTGCTCCAATGGCTTAAACACAGATTCAGGCTATAGAGAAATTATACTACAATGTATATGGTGAGTAAAGAGCTGTATATTAAAGATTTACCCATGCCTTTTAGTGCCATACTAGGGGGCTCCGCCCCCTGCTCGCTTCGCTCGCCAACCCCTGGTGTTGGGAATGAGAAAGAGCGTGATGTATGAATGAGATGTAGAATAGTGTGAAGGTGTAGATGATGCAAATAGAAAGCAAACAACAAAGTGTGTGGCACAGTGTAAAGGTTTATTGGAAAATTTCTTTGTACACGCCGTTTAAGTGTTAAAGGCTAATTCCAGGTCAGAACTTGAAAGGTCAATGAAGATGGTTATTGTCGTGATCAGAGTCAAGTTTGTCAGAGCTTAGAAAGAGTTGTCTCTCTCCAGGAAGTAATGCAATGACTTGGGTATTTATGTTTTCCACATTAATATTTTTTGGACATAATATAGTGCGTTGTGTTAAAAGGGGCATTTGGTCTAATGAGATTGCTGTTCCAAATCTGTCTGTAACTAAGTCGGCGCAGATAAAGACTTGAGGAATTGTAATAATATCTGGGTGAAGTCTTATCTGTATTGGTGAGTGTACCATCTCCCAGTTGTAATAAATAATTGTTATGATCTGGATGTGGACATCGCATGTTTTGTACTAACTATCTTTTGCAAGCAATGCCAATTGTCTGCATATTTTAAGGTGCACTGAACAATAGCTTAGCGCATGGAATGTGGAACAATAGCTAAGCACTGTGTAAAATCTCCTCGTAATAAAAGTACCTTTCCTCCAAAGGGAATATTATCATTCATAAACGTTTGTAGAAGTTTATGAATGGTGTTGAGTAAGTGAGTGGATGCCATTGTACATTCATCAATAATTAACAGTTTTGCAAGACGGATGTCATGTGCAGTGCCACTGTTAATGTTCATAGTGGATATCGATTTGTAGGATCTAATGCAGTTCATAAAGATTTAACTTTCAGGTGCATCGTTAGTTAGAAGCTTCTGTAGATATTCAGGATATGAGCTTGTGCCGTTTGAGAGGCGCGTCGTTGCATGTCCAGTATTTGGGACGTGTTGTTTTGGAGCTGAAATAGATTTGCTTGTGAAGTGTGAGAAGCCCGTTGTAGTTTACGGCATGCATTGTTTGTATTGAGCCTTGCCCGTTTTTGTATGTCGGTCAGTTGAGCTTGCTCTTTTTGGAGCCTTGCCTGCTTGTACTGCGTTTATTTTGTCCTCTCGCTGCCGTTTCTGTATGTCTGAGACGGGAGGTGTTTCGTTTTGAAGCCGTGCCTGTTTCGATGCAGTACTGTGAGACGCGCGCTGCATGCGTCCACGTTCAGTGTGTCTGTCCATTTGGGTTCGTTTCTGTAACCGTGTTAGTTGAGCTTTGCGTTTTTGGAGCCGAGACATTTTTTCTTCCAGAGTTTCAGAAGCGCGTTGGAGCCGACGTGTATTGTTTTTTTTCATGCGGGTTCGTGTGTTTGGTCCCGTTACTCGATCCGTATCGGTTTGTACCCGTGATCGTGAATTCATGAATTGTTTGTTCTTCAGCGTTAGAAATATGGATAAGTAATAAGGAGGATCGCACTCACTGTTAATATGGAGCCTTTTCTGCGGTTGAACGGTTAATAGTGCCTTATTGTAATGAGATCCACCTATGCTGCATAGTGTGAACGTGTTGAGATGACGTATGTTTAATACGGACGGTTCATTTAGAAATGGGGCTGTGTGTGTAGATTTGTGCATATTTGCGTTGTTGATTTGTTTCAGGGTGCACTGTTCCAATGCGATGCAATATTTGTCCACATATGCGAAAGCAGTATGGGCCATTGCCTTTTAGTGGCCTGATATTTACTCCGGTAAATGCAAAAGCAAATGAAGTATTGTAGGATCTAATGCAGTTCATAAAGTTTTAACTTTCAGGTACATCGTTAGTTAGAAGATTCTGTAGATATTCAGGATATGAATGTAAAGGAGGCAGTCTAATCTGACCCTTTTGACAACAACGTGTAAATTCATTACTTGTATTGCCAGTTGTTTCTTCAGGGAAGTTGAGAATGACAATGATTGCAAATGACATTCATTAATCCCAATGAATTTTCCTCAATAGTGGACTCATTATTGAACGCGTTGTCAGCTAAGTGGCGCAATCGTTTAGCAGGTGTCTGCGGACGTTTCCTTTAGAAATGGGGCATTGGGTGTCACTTCTTATTGATGTTAGTGTGTTTGTGGGTCTGAATCGTCGTTGTTGTGAATGTTTCGTGTGCCATGTCCATAGTCTGTCCCGTTTCGTCTCTAATGGGCTTGGTGTGGCGGTCACGGCTTCTTTTTTTTGGTGTGGTAGGAGCTTGTTGAATCCTCCTCTTTGTGTGCGTCCCGTTTCGTGTGCAATGGGATTCGTGCGTCGCTGTGTGCTTTGCCGGCGTCGGGGGGGGGGGGGGGGTAATGTTGCTTGGGGGGGGTGGTGGGATTGGTGGGGCGCGAGCGTCCTCTCTGTGTGCCAGGGGCTTCTTGAATCCTCCTCTTTGTGTGTGTCCCGTCCGTTGCTTGTGGGGGGGGGAGGGGGTTTGCGGGTTCTTTTTTTTGTGTGCCAGGGGCTTGTTGAATCGTCCTCTGTGTGTGTCCCGTCCGTTGCTTGTGGGTGGGGGTGCTTGGAGGTGGGTGTGGGATTTGTGGGGCGCGAGCGGGTTTTTTTTTTTGTGTGCTAGTTTCGTGTGCAATGGCTTTCGTGCGGCGCTGTGTGCGTCGCCTGCATTTGACTCCTTTTTTCTGTGCTGACTCCTTGCGCCTCATTTCTTCGACTCCTTTTTTCTGTGCTCACTCCTTTTTTGTGTGGTCATGCCGCCTCTCGCGGCGCCTCATTTCTTGGGGCGCCTGCGCAGTACGTCTTTTTTGCGGCTACAGCCCATGGACGGATGTCCCTGCGTCCATCCGGTTTAGCATTCTCGGTTAGTAATGTGGATTTCTCTTGTCGGATTATATCCACAGAGGCTACAGGTTCAAGTATGCCCTGCAAAAGTCAATACTTGACAACTGCCTTGGCTTCAAAAACAGACGTTATTTCGTAACTTAAGCTTTTCCTCCATGCCCCATAATGTAAAGCACCAGTGCAGCCGAGGTTTCTTATCACTATTATCCCAGTGACCCCAAGGGATTATTTTATAACTTGCTCTGTTAGTATAACAGCCCTGTCTGTGATGGACTGCCACTCTACTCAAGGTTATGTCCTGTTTAGCATCGGATGCCCCCAAGATATGCTTTAGATTCCATTCCAGAAACTATTACATTTGGAAATAATTTTAGAAAGAACTGCACCAGACTAGCATCTCCTGAAGTTTTAGAAATATTTCTACAATTTGCACATTTAATGTGCTGGTCATAAAATTAGAATATCATGACAAAGTTGATTTCAGTAATTCCGTTCAAAAAGTGAAACTTGTATATTAGATTCATTCATTACACACAGACTGATGTATTTCAAATGTTTATCTTTTTTAATGTTGATGATTATAACCGACAACTAATGAAAGTCCCAAATTCAGTATCTCGGAAAATTAGAATATTGTGAAAAGGTTCAATATTGAAGACACCTGGTGCCACACTCTAATCAGCTAATTAACTCAAAACACCTGCAAAAGCCTTTAAATGGTCTCTCAGTCTAGTTCTGTAGGCTACACAATCATGGGGAAGACTGCCGACTTGACAGTTGTCCAAAAGACGACCATTGACACCTTGAACAAGGAGGGCAAGACACAAAAGGTCATTGCTAAAGAGGCTGGCTGTTCACAGAGCTCTGTGTCCAAGCACATTAATAGAGAGGCGAAGGGAAGGACAAGATGTGGTAGAAAAAAAGTGTACAAGTAATAGGGATAACCGCACCCTGGAGAGGATTGTGAAACAAAACCCATTCAAAAATGTGGGGGAGAATCACAAAAAGAGTGGACTGCAGTTGGAGTCAGTGCTTAAAGAACCACCACGCACAGACGTATGCAAGACATGGGTTTCAGCTGTCACATTCCTTGTGTCACGCCACTCTTGAACAAGAGACAGCGTCAGAAGCGTCTCGCCTGGGCTAAAGACAAAAAGGACTGGACTGCTGCCGAGTGGTCCAAAGTTGTGTTCTCTGATGAAAGAAAATTTTGCATTTCCTTTGGAAATCAAGGTCCCAGAGTCTGGAGGAAGAGAGGAGAGGCACAGAATCCATGTTGCGTGAGGTCCAGTGTAAAGTTTCCACAGTCAGTGATGGTTTGGGGTGCCATGTCATCCGCTGGTGTTGGTCCATTGTGTTTTCCCGAGGTCCAAGGTCAACGCAGCCGTCTACCAGGAAGTTTTAGAGCACTTCATGCTTCCTGCTGCTGACGAACTTTATGGAGATGCAGATTTCATTTTCTAACAGGACCTGGCACCTGCACACAGTGCCAAAGCTACCAGTACCTGGTTTAAGGACCATGGTATCCCTGTTCTTGATTGGCCAGCAAACTCACCTGACCTTAACCCCATAGAAAATCTATGGGGTATTGTGAAGAGGAAGATGCAATATGCCAGACCCAACAATTCAGAAGAGCTGAAGGACACTATCAGAGCAACATGGGCTCTCGTAACACCTGAGCAGTGCCACAGACTGATCGACTACATGCCACGCTGCATTGCTGCGGTAATCCAGGCCAAAGGAGTCCCAACTAAATATTGAGTGCTGTACGTGCTCATACTTTTCATTTTCATACCTATCAGTTGGCCAACATTTCTAAAAATCCTTTTTTTTGCATTGGTCTTAATTGATAATTCTAATTTACCGAGATACTGAATTTGGGACTCTCATTAGTTGTCAGTTATAAACAACATTAAAATAAACATTTGAAATTCATTCATTACACACAGACTGATGTATCTAATATACAAGTTTCACTTTTTGAATGGAATTACCGAAATAAATCAACTTTGTCACGATATTCTAATTTTATGACCAGCACCTGTATACAAATCAATTTATAATGCAATGGTGTTCATATTAAAATTACCTTTTTTTTTTTTTATAAAATAAACCAATTCCCAGCTATTAAAGCACTAGAACAGTATATTGCCTGGTTTCTCTTAAATGACTGTCAGGTACAAATAGACCCTGGAAAAAAGTTAATCTAATAAATAAGCAAGCAAGGAAGTTTGTCACAAAGTAAATCACCAAGTGAGAGGAAGAGTAAAAACAGTCAGACTACAGTTTGAGGTTATATATTAAAAAAAAAAAAAAACCCAGTAAATTCTAAATTATAAATAAAATTAAAAAAAAATATATAATTTTAAAAAGGTTCCGAGAAGTGTGGCAGACAGACATAATTGAGGCTACTATTATAACTGGAATTGGAAAGGGAGAGCAGTTTTCATTCCACATATCTAACAAATTGCCAATTAAATGGAAACTTCTAGTCATGACTTAGAATGGGGCACAACATAAAATTGATTCCAGGGCTGTGCATAATGAAAATGTCTTGGTCAGGTATGTAAATTCTTGTTTTGAAAAGAAACCCCTAAACCACCATATTGTGCGTTTTATTTAATTATTGGTGTAAACAAAAAAAAGATTTATAGAAACTTAAATTTGGAGTGTTCCACTCACTATTCTTTAGCCATTTGCAGCTCCTTTATTACATAAGGAGAATAGCTGTTCCATTTTTAGGCAAGCAATTTAGGTGCAATAGTAAAAACCTGTAAGTGCAGAAGAGGCTAAATCTGTAAAGGTTAAAGTTTGCATCAGATTTAAGTCAGCTAAATGGCGTTCTATATTGTCTCATATCACTGGAGGTATCTAATTTGGGATTTGGAAATTTAAGATTACTGCGTTTTATCAATTATGTTAATAAGGAAATTTAAGACATTTAACTGTTTAAGTGTGAATGCTGGGAAGAAGAAAAAAAAAAAAAGCTGCTTTGTATTTAGCATTAAGAAATACTATGAAAAAAGGATTTCCTTTTTTTTTGCATCCTAAAAGCATAAAATGGTTGAACAAGTGAATTAGCTAAAATGTAAAGTAGTACAAAAAAAAAAATTCCCCAGGAGGAAAACAGGATAGCAAAGGGAATTTCTACACTCACTGCTCTCTAAATAATTATTGCAACTATTAAGTTCAAGTTCAAAATGTGCACAGTAAGGTAACGGTTTCCCTGTACAATGAAATTCTTCTTTGCTGTCCACACCAAATGCCAATGGTTAACAAACCAATGTATAAACATAAATAATAAGTAGCAAATAGATAACAATAAAAACCATGTATCTCAGCAGTCTTACCACTCCCTGCAGGCGTTTGCGGTCCACAGCAGTAATGCTGCCGCACCACACGGTGATGCAGTTGGTCAAGATGCTCTCAACAATGCAGCTGTAAAAGTTGCCAAAGATCTTAGTCAACATACCAAACTTTCTCAGCCTCCTCAGAAAGTTCAGCCGCTGTTGAGTCCTCCTCTTGACCAGCTGTGTGGCGTTAAGTGTCCAAGTGAGGTCCTCACTGATGTAGACGCCCAGGTATTTAATGCAGCTCACCCTCTCCACTTCAAGCCCTCTGATGAACAGTGGCCGGTGAGGTCAACAGAACAAATTATGTTATGTACCCTTTTAAATGTATCTCTTTAAAATGGTGGGATGCATTTGTGGGGCAGGGGAGTCTGGTCAGACATCAAATGAACTGACATTAAGGCACTGCCCCAGAAGTATTGTGCAATCAACTTCTCACGGGAAGTGTGGATTTGATAAGAACTCCACTACCGGCCTTTCCAGCAGCTCTGTGTATGACTATCTTTCTACCTTTTTCTCTATTTCACTGATCACTCCTACCACTTTCTTTTATGTGGACATGTTCGATTGACACTTTTTACTACTTTGACATGGATTGTTTATCAGTATGCTGCTGCTGGAATATGTGAATTTCCCCTTGGGATTAATAAAGTATCTATCCAACACTGTAGAGTGTAACACTTATATAAACACAAGGGGGCTCTGCCCCCTGCTCGCTTCGCTCGCCTACCCCCGGCGTTTTGAACCCGTGCTCACTGGGCAGCCACGTGCGAGGATGACGCACGTTTAATACGGAGCGTTCGCCCGTGTCACCCTGGGGCCCCCTACTGTTAATACGGAGCTCCGTCCGTACTATTATGCGGTGCATTGTGGACTACTGCGGACCCCGTAGTGTTTCCCGTTTCAGTTTGTATCTCGGTCAGTCGAGCTTTTGTTTTTGAAGATTTAGAATTCCGGTCTTCATTATCTGTAAGCTGCTGTCCATGTGTTTGGCCCCCTCGTTTAACCCGTTTATGACGTTTTACTTTGTTTTCTACTCTGTCTTTCATTTCTGATCTCTGTTTATTCTACTTTTGTTTCAATGACACCTGGTCCGTGGTGAATATATTTTCCCTTTTTCGAGTAATAATTTTCATTTGTTTGCGATACTGTGATGTTTATCGTACTGTTAATAATGCATCACTGTAATGTGATACACCTATGCTGTATATTTTGGACGTGCGAGGATGACGTATGTTTAATACGGAGCGTTCACCCGGGTCACTCTGGGTCTCCCCACTGTTACTACGAAGGTCTTTCCGAACTATTATGCGGTGTATTGTGGAGCACTGCGGACTCTCTAGTGTTTCCCGTTTCACTCCGTATCTCGTTTAGTCGAGCTCTTTCTTTTTGGAGCAGTGCCTGCGGCATTTCAGACGCACGTTGTAGGCACCTGCGTTTATTAATTATATCCAGGTAGGCGCGTTTGTATCTCGGTCACTCGAGCTGTGTCGTGTTGAATCCGTGCCTGCTTTGCCTACACAGTTTGAGACACGCGTTGTAGGCGTCCACGTTCATTAGATCTGTCCACGCGGGCTCGGTGTCGAAGCTGTGTTAGTTGGTATGGACGTTTAACTGTCGTTGTTTCTGCCTTTATATTCTGTATCTCGGTGTGCATGTTTCTCGTGCCTAGGTTTTTTTGAAGCTGTTGCATTCCAGTTTTCATCATCTGTAACCCGCTCTCCATGTGTTCGTCCCCGTTCTTTAATCCCTGTATAAAGTTTTACTTTGTTTCCTACTCTGTTTTATTTCTGACCTCGCTTTATCCTGCCAGCGGCATGTCAGACGGTTCGTAGTCTCTCTCGTTTTACTCTGGGGAGGGGGGCTTTGTTCTGTAACCTGCTCTCCATGTGTTTGTCCCTGTTCTTTAACCTCTTTATGATGACTGTTCGTTGTCTCTCCCGTTTTGCTCTGGTGCGTTGGGGGGGGCTTTGTGTGGCGCCTGCGCACGTGCTTAGTCTCTCCCGTTTCATTCTGGGGGGGGGGTTGGGGCTTTGTGTGGCGCCTGCGCACTGTCTTTTGCGTCCACGGGCAGGTCCCTGCGTCCATATCCGGTTTACAGATTGTTATTTGAACAGAAATCATTTAATGGGTAAATTTTTACAACAGGACCACTATTCCCTTAAAAAAAACCCAAGTTTGAAATAATGACTAAAATATTACACTTGTTTGGGGTGGAGGGGAAAATGCAGACATTGCCTTGCTATGAAACATCTGGGCTCAGTTTGCAAACTGCAGTGTTGAGACACATAAGTACAGTCGAACTTTTGTCCCTATGTGCCCAATTTATTGTACATTTGGTGTCCTTAAATATGCATCCTGTTCATATTATTTAAATGAAGAAAAATGCATAAGTACATAAAGAAACAAGGAACACCATTTATAAATCACATTTATTTTGTCATTTGACCATTTTTAAAAGCAGATTTTTGTCCAAAATATTCCTACATATTATTGTAGATTTACCCTGTTATTTTAATTTCACAAAGCGGTCATCCGTTATGTTTAAAAGATAAAATACAAAAGTGATTAGAGGTACAGAATTCTTATAGTAATTCTTTGCACATAAACATTTAAAACATACATGGCTGCAATATGCAAGCAGTGATGCTGGTGGACAGGGTTTTGGCCTGCAAGTCCCTGATGTTTCAGGTCATGACCTGATGAAAAACAAACCACCACTATGGAGTGTACACTGAAATGTGTTAACAGTTATACTTTTGGAAACTAATAGTTTAAATCAATTTTTAAAAGGATTAAAATGGCAAAACACAATCAAGTATTACTTTTGAAACCTGATGCTTATTGTAAAAACTATGAAATTACACCATTTACATTAATTTACATTATTTTCATTGCTGAAGTCCAAGACATGCTAAATGCCAAAAGCAACAGAATATCAATTTACACACTGCAAGCTCCATCCGGAATCAGGCGTTCGGGACGAAAACAGTTAAATTCGCACACTCCGTATATCTGGGACCCTTAATAGTGATACACGCCTCAGATTTTCCATAGAAGGCAATTATTGGACAGGTCTATGCAACAACATACTGTATGCATCGATACAAGTAAAGTGTCTAGAGAACATTTCCTATATAATAGCAATTCAGCAACTTCGGCAGGCAGTCCGCTGTGGAATCTTATGAAGCCACATGGACAATGGAGAACCCAGCAGTTATCCTGCACGTGAGCTAAACAAATGCAACAGCCAAATACAGATGGTGACTAGATGCAGGACAGATTTGGGAAATGCAAAAAGAAAGGAAGAAATTGAAGACGGAGACAATTTCAGTCACAGACCTGTTAAACTGGTTTTAGTTGAAGTATGGAATTTGTCAGCATGTAGCACAGGGGAATCTTCTCCTTCCTAAAACAAAGTGCCAATAAACTGCCATTTCACAAAATAAAAGGGACATAGCAAGCATTAAGTAGGCCATGTCCCCTTTCAAAGGACAACAGATTCTACCATACCAACATATTTATTAAAAATATGTAATTTATCATTAATTAGAACATGCTGAAGCACACATTCAGGTGAAGAGGAAGGCCTTTTATAGGTTCATTGTAACGTGGACATGGCACAGAAATTCTTGTGTACTAATCAAATAAAACCTAAGCACGTCACAGTGCATAGTTTCATGAGGCTAGGAAGATGCCTGTTTTAGGGGGGGGAAGCACAAAACTGAGGTCTTGCAACAAATTTTCAAAAAGAAACAGCAACTAGTAACTTTTACCCGGTAATTCTGTCAGTTTTTAAAAAGTTACATGTCAGAAGTGAACTTTTCTGATCCATTTTGGCCCTCATAATTAGGCCATTTGGGCTGGGGGGGTATTGCAGTAAGGTCTAGACAAACCTTGTTTTAAATCCCCATAGGTTCAGAGCCAGTAAATGCAAAGTTTCGCTGAAGCTTGCAATATAACCAGTGCTGCTCTGAAAGAGGGGGTACACACTACTTAGGCTAGGTCTGCCATTAAGTACATATTCCACTCAAGGACCTAAGGTGTAACTGCCCACACCAAGTAATCTCAAGGTTACTCCAGAATAAGGGGAACACGGAGGGATTGTTGATATTGCCAACCAGTCCTCAGCCCATGTCACTTTTTCTGTATGACAGGCAAGTAAATATGTAATCTGTTCTCTGGAGAGAAAAAAAAAAAAACCCCACAGAGTTTGGTCCCAGACTTATTAAATGAATACAAAAGATACTTTAAACCAAAACAGGTGCTACAAAAAGATAGCATACAGCATATTGAACATCTTATACTTGGTTTCCTGTAAATAAACTAGTCTGTGACAATAGGCCCAAGAAGTCGTATTTAGAGGAAAAAAAAAATTGGCAATATAATTCCATCTTCTTTACGACTAACCAAGTTGTTGCAACTGTCAACAATTATAAACCATTGTGTAACACAATATGCATTTAGTGTAAACAGACACCAGTTTTCCAGTACCATAATCCTGTCACACTAAATGTAATAAATAGTTCAGTCCTTGCAAAAAAATATTTATAAATATTTTTTTTTAATACAGATAATTTCTTTACTCGAATCTGCCATTTACACAAGCCTATCTTGGGAATGCACAGAACAAACCCATGTGGGCAAATACCAGTACAGCTAATATTGAAAAACCACAAGCAGATCTATTATTGATTTCCAAATTTAAAGGAAAAAACAAATTAATATTTTGCAAGATTGCCTCATGCACACAAACTATGGTACTACGTTAATAGACAACATTACTGAAGAGAAAAATGAAGAACATTCTCATGGCCACTTAATACATTTCAGTATAAATGGGTTAGGGTGAAGATACGTTAAGCAGATTCACACCTTTCCGAGAATGTGATGTGTGTAGTTGGTTGCTTGCTTTCTCCCCCAAAAGGCAGTCATAGAAATCGCAATCTTAAAGAGGAGTCTCAGAGATACAAAGGCATTGGGTGGATTCCTCCATGTGGGCATATGCTCAGCCTCATCTGGAGGAAACAGGAAAGGGCAGTTCTTAATAAAACTGCCAAGGGCAGGCTTCCTATATTGTGCATTTTTCTATGGAAAAAAAATGCACTAAGGTGCGCAATGGTGTGGTTTTGGCATGTCTGAACACAAAATCCTGCACTTTCTATTTAAAGAACATACAGCACTCCTGTGTGGTATCTCAAAATCAGAGCCATAGAACGTAACCAGTTTCACTGCGCCTATTGAAAGAAAAGCAGAAAGTGCGTGCCAGTTCTTGGAAATATAAACAATAACATTTTATTCTCAAATAGTGTTGCCCTTTGTCAGTAGATGTAGGTTCTGTATCTTACAAACCATGCAGTACATTTAAAAAAAAAAAGAAAAAAAAGGAACAAGATTTGCTCTTCGTTACCCAGATAAGAATAAATATGAATGCAAGGTACTCACATATATGAGACCAGAGTAGTATCTCTCTTTGAGGTTGTGCAGTACAGACGCCTCATTGAGGCAAGTAAGCTCAGCCATATCTTCCACCTTGCTGAACTTGGGAGGGTTCATCTTCTGGATGTCATCTTTGTTCACCTTCACCTTCTTCCCATTTTCAACCAGCTCCACCAAAGCTTCCTCCCCAGATTCCTCCTTGACACTAGCAGCCTCAAACCCATGTCGCTCAGATGGTACCCACACAAGCTTCTTTGCTGCCCAATCTGCTTGTGCCAGAGGGTTATTTATCAAATTTCTGTCCACATAGAGGTATTTGTCTGCATCACGTTGAGCCATCTTGGCAGCAACAGGCTAGTCCTAGAAGATAAAGGTAATTTTTAGAACAGACTGAAAACCAAACTTAAACTTCTTGCATAAATCATGATGTTCATAGGACAACCTAGACTTCATATTCAAACCAGCCACAGTATCCAGTGAAAATACAGAAACATTCTGGGACAATTTCTTTCCTCATACTGATCTAACAAAATGATGCTGTAAACACCCTTTACCTGCCATCAAGAAATATGAATTGAAATTTCCATTTCTTCAAAGTGTAATTAAAAAAAAACAATTACTTCTTAAAAAAAAAAAAAAAAAAGTGTGTGGCTTTATTTTAACTCAACATTTCTTAGCAGGGACCATTTTATAACTCTGTTCAACTGCAAGGATGATCAACCACCTGCATGTATTTGACATCTGGTCCAAGGATAAGCTATTACACATTAACTGGAGAACTGTAAAAATGCAAGGATATATTGAGACAAGTACAATTCACAATTGAGTGAAATTAGCATGATGAGTAGGGACTCTGAATCACCACCAGGTATTGCATCATTTTTCGTCTCAGGCATTTGTTGCCAAAATGTATTTAACAGTGTTATTACTCTTATTCATCAAGTTGGGGAGCATGTACTGGTAGAGCACGTTGGATCACCCACCAAAATGACCCCAGCTAGCAACCCCCTAGGGCCAACACAAAATCCAGTCCCCACCCTCTGGAAATGACCATCTGCTGTAGCCAGATGTTATGTGGCCATTCCTTAGGCCCAGTCCAGCAGCTCGGGTCCTCGGCAATGAGAATCCTGCAAGGCAGCTCATCCTCGGGGGGTGGGGGAAATACACTACATGGCTGTAATGTCACAACTGACGCTCCCTCCCAATGCAGGTAAAGTGCCCCAGAGGTTCTGAGAGCATTGGACACAAAATCAAACCAGTAGCACTCAAGGATTCTCTCAAGAGAGACAGTACTAAAGGAGTCCAGTCTCACTCATGAGACATGGATGCTATGCAGTGACCTATCCATATAGCAGTTATCCATCCAGATGAAAAAATTTTAAAACTGCAAAAACACCTCATCCCTTGTACTCTTCTGCAAAATGCTAACTGAATTCACATACTCTCCTTCGATACAAGTAGGGTTTGTATTCAGACATAACAGGAGAGAAATTTAAATTGGTTATGAAATGGACACATTTTTAGTGAACTTAGACCAGAGCTTTCTGCAGCAATAGTCAACTTTAGGTAATCAAGTAAACCTCAATCCACCACATTTGTTTTTTAAACACACATCAGTTGTAACATTTTGATCAAGATGTGCATTGCTGCATTTACACGCTGCTAAAACAATGGATAAACCACTTATTGATCATGTGGAATTTTAAGCCTAGCTTGCCCTGAAACATCCACCCACGAGACAGACAGAACACAATACAATGGAACCTCAGTTCACAAATGTCTCTGAACACGTACAAATCTGTTCACGACCACACACTTGGTATACGATTGATTTGGGGGGCTGGCCGCATAAGGCAGTTAAAGAATGCACAGGGCTGTTTTTAAAGAGACTGATTCGAGCATTGTTTTAACATTATTGTATTTAATGAAGACTTTTCTAACCCCCACTTCACTTCTGTTTACAGCAATCGGTTTGTAGCGTGTATTGTTGCAATGTTACTTTTCTTGGTGGTTTATTAAATTACGGATTTTTCAAATGTTCATTTTTCCCTGTGCTTAAAACTTTTTTTTTTTTTTTTTTTAAGTGTTTTAGCGAGCGGTTCGTAGCGCTATAGCGTGAACTCTTGCAGTGTTAGTGAGAAAACCTTGAACAACAGAGAAAACGGTTATTCAATGTTTTTACATTTAGTTTACTATTACGCTGTGCCTTCTATGGTATGATTAACTATATTTGTGCTTAAAATCATTTTAAAAAGCATATCTACATATAGTTCGTATGGTCTGGAACAGATTAATTGTATTTACATACAATCCTATGGGGGAAAATTACTTCGGGTCACGACCAAATCAGGTTACGACCAGAGTTTTGGAACAAATTACGGTCGTGACCCGAGGTTCCACTGTACATAAAATAGTAGTACAATAATTTAAGGTAGAAGCCAGAAGGCAAGCCCAAGTTCATACAATGTTAGTCAGCAATTCAAGGACCAAAAATGTTGAGTAGTGCTGTCCAAGTAACTTAAAAAGAAACAGATCCTCAACCTCACCCTGCCTCTCAAGGAAGATCAATGAACTTGGGTCAAACACTCTCCCAGAACCCTTCCCCCCCCCCCCCAAAAAAACCACACCACGCTAAATGTCCATTAAAATTTCACTGAACATGAAACAGCTACTGCTGCTCCAGTTCTCTAAAGCCCCACCAAAACTAATATTATATAGCCTTCACAAAACTCACCTTTAAAACTGACAAACCTAAAAAGAAATTAAGTTGTTTCATGACAACTTAAGGGGATAGTGTGTATTGAAAACCTAATGATCATTAAAAAAAAAAAAAAGGCAGTTAATGTAGGACAACTACTGCGGATGTGTGTACTAAGTATGCCATGCAATGACCAGGATAAAGCTTCAGTTCAAGGTTGTTTCACATCTTGCCAAACCAGTAAAAAATGTACACTCACAAATCTGTAATATCAATGTTTGGAGGGGAGGAGAAGAGTGATGTCTAGCATTTGAAACGGGTGACAAGAGAAAAGTATTTCCAAGGCCATGTTCATCCTAGAGTTGTCAAAAGTATCAATATTGACAGGAAATTACTGCAACTTGAAAAATAAGTATTGGAACAATTTGGATGTTATTTGTTGAGCCTACAAACTTGCGGTTCATTCTGGCTTTTGACAGTTGAGCTTCACAGGCTACCAATGGGCACGGTTGGGGTCCCGTTTTAGTGTTTATATTTAATTAAAAAAAAAAAAAAAAAAAAAAACCCCAACCCGATCAATCAATAAGCACCTGTAAACTGCTGAATTGATGCAAGGATGTGACATCTGTTGATTTTCTGTGTTAAAGTTTAACCAATAAAGATGAGAATCTACAATTGTTTTAAACTCTTACCACAAAGTGTGCCATCGTAATGCATTCATTACATGCAATTTCAAAATTGTACTTCATAACTTTTCAGGGCTCAAATTGCATAAACAATGGTTCTACAGCCGTATGTGATCATATACTCTGTATATTATAGAAGAAACTGAATTGTGGGATGGTGAATAAAGTTAAAATTGAACAGATTTGGCAGACTGTGGTGGCCACTTCTCAGACTGGTTTGCATGAATGCAGCAGTATGGTGCATCTTCCTTGGAGCTATATCACGAAAAGTGCTGCTCAGCATAGCAAGGATTTATTTATTATTTTAAATATACACATACTTTGATGGCCCTTTTTTGTTGCAGTTGTCACATACTGTTGAAGAAACTAGTCCCAAATTCAAGTCTGCCTATACTTGAGTGTGGGTGGATGAGAATTACAGCATTTGGAACGGGCTGCAACATCCATCAAGTTAAACTATAGTAGTAGTCCTCAGCCTTGGTGTTAATTATTCCTATGCTTTAATGACTAAAATTTATATTAAGGAAAACAAATAGAATTTAATGAATGAAGAACTGCAATTTAAAATAACCGAGTTGCATTATATAATGGCTATCAAAAATAGTACCACACTTCAATACTTTTTTTTGCACAATAGTATAACAATCTTTGTCTACACTAAAATGACCAAAAACACATGAGGGAGATGTTAACCCACACCGGAAGGTGCGCATCAGTTTCAAGAAAAAAAAAAAGAAAAAACCCTACCAGCCATGGGATTTATATAAAAAACCCACACACACGACTGGTAAATTTGCCTTTATCTTGTATATAAAAGATCTAAGCGTCGAAGAGTGTGCGTCTGTCCAGCCCAGAAGTGAGAGAGGTGTAGTCAGGGTAAGGGCTCCACCTCTGAGGAAAAGGAAAACTCACTTAGCCGCTAACACCACAAGCGAGGACAGCACGTCAGCAAAACGAAACCTCAGAAGAAAGACCGTCGCTTAGATGCTAACAGCTGCAAAATGGTATCCCTTTTTACTTTTTCCACTAATGCACAAGCGATGCAAGCACACTGGTAAAACTAATCCTTCTAGGAGAGAGATGCCCAGAGTAGTTCCTTTCAATTTCCCCGACATCTCTACATTTCAGTTTTTTTCTGACGATTAATAGTTTCTAGGACCCCAAGCTTACACAGCTAATATTATATAAAGTAGCACTCCAACTGCACAAAATGCAATTTATATGCATACAGGTAGGCAACTCAACATGCACCATTATCGCCATTATAAAGTAACTCCTCTATGTCCACCATGCTGGAATATGGTTCTCTTTCATGAGGATTGACCAGTCAGGGAATGAGACGTTAATGAGCAGAATTTTCACCCTTCCAAACTGCAATGAAAAGCAAGTTTTCAGAAGTATGCAGCTCTGGATACCTTGTTCACTCCCCATTTGCATGGGTTAAAAACGGCATGATATACTGTGGGTAATAGGCCAAAATAAAAAAAATAAAAAAGGGGGGCCTGCTGTAATGTCTGCATTATGGACATTGCTCTAGATACAATAAGCAGCATCTTGGAACATTTTTTTTTTTTTTTTCTTTTCTTTAGTTAAAACATCACAAATTCACACTTTTTTTTGTTCTTTATTTCGCCTTATACAATTTCATGTATTAGGAATTTGTTAGTTTTCACATACCCCTTGGGGTCAGAGCGCAGGGTCAGCCATTGTACATCGCCCCTGAAGCAATTACAGGTTAAGGGTCTTGCTCAAGGGCCCACCAGAGAAGGATTTATTTTGGCAGTGACAGGATTCGAACCGGCAACCTTCTGGATACCAGCACAGAAACAAATTAAAAAGAAAAAATCCACAAACACTAGATGGACATTTATATTTGTGCAGATCTTGCTTTTAGAATATTTAGTCACAAAGAACTAAAAAGGGGACTATCCAAGTAGAATCTATTAAAAAGATACAATGTCTCTCACTTAAAGAAGGAGGTGGCTACACTAACCAGGAAAAACTTATTTTAAGTTTGGCTCAAAAGCATGGGATAGACTGCAGGTTTAACGAAGGATGTATTGGAACAATCCATTTTCTGAATGTACTTATTTAAATTCAAGGAGAGACTGAACCAAACTCACCATCAGTAAGAAGACAGGAACCAACCCTGTACAGATCATCAGTTCACTGCAAGACACACCCTTGCCCACATCTGTACAAATTATAGTGGATAAACAACCCAACATGTTCATGGAATGTGGGAGGGAATTTGGGAGTACTCAGAAACACCTACATAAATTTTGCCTGTACTGAAAGTTGATTACAACCATTACTGCTTCTGGGTTCAAGAAACTAAGGTCAGCAACCCAACAAAAAGCAGAGTCAACCCTGTACACCCAATGCACTAATATGTTTGATGACTGACTGGGTGTTCACTAATAGATCCAGAGGAAACTTCATTTGTCCCCGGGTGAAATTTGGCTAAGCAAAACACCTTGGAAATACATTTGCTATAAAAATACTAATCTGAAAACAAACCAAGACTATCTTTTATAAATGCAAAGAAACATGCACAAGTTAACTTGACATTTATTTAAAAACCCACCACATGCAATTAAAGGTTACTACACATTCTTTATACAGGTCACGAATGTGTCATTTGGTAACCTCAGGACAGCTAGGCAGTAGCCAAGTCTACATTACCCATTCATGCTCATTCAGTTCATCTAGTTGAGAGTTAACAAGAAGCAAAAAAAAAATATATAATTTTTTTTTTTTAAAAAAGCGCAATTTCAACCTTAAGAGGTAGCATAAAGGAACAATTCTGATCTAAATGCACAACCAAGAAAGAAAAATTTGTAAATACTGCTCAAACATTTCCTTGGATGCAAGCAACATATCTCTCCATACTTAAACTATGCCCGACACGTTTGGTAATATTAAAAATGTATATGTTAAGAACCACACAAAATACCAAGGTATATACACATTCTAAAATAGCTCTTAAAATGGACACTGTATATAGTCTTTAGAGCATCGTTCACATCAATAGATAGATATATATAAAAAGATCCACGTATGGTGGATTGCACCTTATTGCAATAGTTTTATGCTTTAAAAACTAAATATTTGTTAATCAGCTAGATAATTCTGTGCAGTATGTTCAATGAAATACCCTTAAGAAAATGCGACTCAGTTTTAAGATCAAGTCTTCCAAGATATTAATGCAGTACAGCAAGTTTGCAGCTAAACGCAACATAAAACCTTTCACCACATGGACTAATGTTTTAGCACACAGACCATCAAACTAACATAACTACATGCTAGATTTCAAATTAACAAAGTCTGCAAAACATCTGGCATACACAATCTGTTGTAGGGTGTACTAAATTTGCCTGTCCACTCAGTATGAGCATAGGGTTCCTACAGCATACAATATTCGCCCTTACTCCAAATACCATTTTCAGCACAAAATTAAATCTGACCCAAACATGGCTGGTGTTACAGAGTGTGGGTCCTCCCACTGAACTGCTACTATGACATTACTCCTGTTGTAGATGTCGTCTTGGAACATCTGGATGAGAATCATCAATTACACCAACTGGAATGAAACAACAGGACATGTAGGAGGAGTCTTGGAAGCCCAAAGAGTAACAGTGCCACCTATATACTGGATAAAGCAGGTTCATAAACTAATGTACAAGCAGAATCTTGTACTATTGCATGCAATTCTCCATAGTTTACTGGAGCTATACAAATCAAATGTGCAAAGTGCTGCAGGGAAGAGCAAGTAACCAGTTTTACAGCAGGTGGCATATGGCTAAAGTGTTAATGGCAAACCAACACCCAACAAGGAGATAAACAGTCTCATTTGTTTTTACTACACCCTGCAATCAATACAAGGTCATGTTTGCTTTTCTCAAATTATGGGCGTATTTAGAGGCCAAGGAATAAGAAATCCAATTAATAGTTCACCTTATAAGGTCCAAGATGTACACCAATTAACTTGTACAACTTTATGAAGAAAGGTGGCTAGGGCCTATTAATACTAGGAAAACCAATAAAAATGAACTCCAACCTCACGAAGGATCATTTTTAGCTAAATACACTGTGTCAAACAGCTGCAAATGGTTTAAGAACAAAAGTCTGTAAAGAATTAAATCTAACAATGAAACTCCACATAATGCTCAGCAAAATTTAAAGTCTAACTGCCTAAAGTTACAAGACCAATCCAGACCCATTTATTGCCAAATATTCTCAAACTGAACAAGATGCAGGGTCTCAAATGGCTAAAACCGACTTTAGCTCTTTTAGTTTTAATTGTCTTTATGTTGAGTATAGGTCTAATTCTAGTTTTATTAAAGCAAGTCTTTAACACACAATGTAGAGCCCTTTAATACAATAAGATCCTAATGAACATTGTATTATTGGCACACAAATATTCCAGGTTAATCCACAATTTGTTATGCTGTGTTGCTGAAAAATCTTAAACTAAAGCAAGAGCAGGTTTTAAAGCAGCAACACTTGGTATACTTCACAGAATTCCCCTCAGTGATTAATATAGTATATCAAATCAAAATTAAATACTACTACATGAACACTTCCAAAGCTCTCTCATATTATATATATATATATATATATATATATATATATATATATATATATATATATACACACACACAAAAAAAGTCTGTCCCCAGTCTGGATTCTAACTTGCAACAGTGAAAGCAAATAAACTGCATAATGAAAGTGGAGAAAAGCCAAGCAAAATGACACCTTTTATTGGCTAACTACAAAGATTACAATATGCAAGCTTTCGAGGCAACTCAGGCCCCTTCTTCAGGCAAGATGTAATCAATGAGTCGTTTTACAATTGTAATGAATTACAAAAATACAGCTTAATGAAACTGGTGATTTGTAAAGAGATGGTTCTTAGACATGCCATCTGGCACCAAAAAAAAATTCTTCCGACAAAGCAGAATTTTGCTTGTAATGGGATCTTTAATTTCCAGCAGGACTGGGCCGTTTGCTTGTTTGCCACCACCCAATATTTCATCTGATTAACCCCAAACACCCATTTACCTACTCATCTGGTTACTGTATTAGCATTGCCTATAAGTATTAAAGTATAAGGAGTCTCAACTTAAGTTCATAAACATTATGCATAGTAAACCGACAGATTAAATCCCTTCATTAACCAGAATTTAACACAACTTTGTGCAGTTAAAGGATAAAAATGTGAGCCAATAAGTTAATGCCTAAATATACCATGAAGTCCTACAAATCTAAAGATAAATGAGCTAATCCACAAAATTCCAACTACTCTAGAAATATCCAGAGAATGTTCAACAAAAGTAACTACTTACCTTATTGTATGCTCCTGGGCTTACTCAGGGCAGCCAGTTAATTGTCATCAATTAACCTAAATACAGTAGTGGGTTCAGTTAAAACGCCACTGACATCATGGTTTCTTTGAGAACTTTCACAAGCCAACACATTAAACAGTTAATAGCATAAAAAGCAGAATCACACATTATTGGAATCTATGGTGAAAACTGAGAATTGGTTCTCTTTTATTCTGTTAAAATATTGATATTAATATTGTCAACAAGAGCTGTTCAACTCCTGGATCAAGTTTAAAAGAGGTAAGATGCCTATCCCCCCTCCTCAGGGAGGGCCTTGTTTCTTCAATGCAGGCAAGGGCCTGAAACTTCCAATTAAAAATAAAATCCTGTCAATTTAGATTTAAGGCAGATGTGCCAATTACAAATTCTTATTACTGTACATCCACAGGTATGAAACTGACCCAATAAACCACCATCAATTTTTAAACAGGCAAAAATTGTATGGATGTGCACTGTTCACTTAGATTGTTGATCAGAAGATCATTTACTTTGCTCCATTCATAGTGAACAACAGTGTGATTTTTAGACAAGCAAAGATGAAATATCAGCCTTATTTGCATTTTATTTAAGTTATAAACCAATACAAAATTTGATCATTGTACATAAGTGATTCAGAAAGAGGTCTTGAGACACCTACTGTAGTTAATCACACTTTTTAATCCAGCTTCTTGTTGGCATGGCCACAAGTGGTGCTGCCCCAGGTGCAACTAAAGTATGTTCACTTTAATGTGGAAATAGATTTTAAAACCAGTGAGGCATCTCAGTAAAATTACTTGCATACAATGTAGGCTTTGTTTCTAGACTCTTGTAAAACCTTTACCACAATGAGTGCATCAATGAAGTAATGTGTAGTGCTGCAAAGAGAAATTCACTAAGGCAGAATGGAAATGGAACATCAAATTGTTTTACAATTCATGTCCAGTATCTTTCGAGAAAAAAATAAATAAATAAAAAAAACACACACGCACCACACAACAACAACCTGTAAACCATGTATAACTAGTTGGTGTTATACCCACAGCAACTACAGAACTGTTAAGTTACTATACATTAATATTCCCACCCACCCAAAACTGTACATAAAAATTCAAGGTGAATTAACAAAATCTTATTTCTAAAGAGCAACTTTCATAAAGCAAACTACCAATTACAACAAATTTAGACTAATTCCTTTGAAAGGGTAATACTGGTTTCAAAAAAATTCAACTTCAAACAACTAGGTTTTATGCACAATGTTTTCTGAAAAGGCAACATATGAAAGTGTTGAAGGTCTAGAAAACACCTAGATCATCAGAAACACTGCTCCATTATGTAAAACTTTGAAGCATTCTGGAGTGTGTTATACCCTCAGCTCTTGCTTTTTAAAAAAGGTATATTGAACGTGTTTACACCACCCAAATACAAATTCTGTTTCCAGCCTGAGGATAATGGTATAGGACCCTGCACATTGCCCTCCTTCGATTGGTAAGATTATTTGGGCCTGGCCAGTGCTTAAAGGACCATCTAGGAAAAGCTTGGGTTTCTGCTGGAGGTGTCATCGTAGTCATTGGAGAATGCATACCCTCTGGTGCAGATCCCAAAGCTCCAGTGCAGTAAAAATTGCTGTTGTCCTCCGGATGAGATGTAAAACGGAGGTCTTCGAATCTCTTTAGTCATAAAAGCGGGCATTTACTGAAAACTGTAGGATCTTCCGCAATGTTCTCGTTAAACTGCCCACAATGGCCATCTCTATTGGACGCTCTCTCTCACCTCTTCACCGCCTACCAGCTTACTGTTTTGGGAGTGTACTGCCATCATATAGGTAGATGCTATGTATTGGTGGTGGTTTCCCACAGTCTATGTAAAGCACTTTGATTAGGTGAGAAATGCGCTACATGAACGTAGTTTACGATGTAATTAACCATAGATACATTTCATATAAATGAAATGAAATGCCGATTCATCTCGACTGTCTCCAAAACGAAATCAATGACAGATTGAATAGAACTGTTAAGAAAATAAATTCAATGCACATGACTGATCGGTGTTCATAGCCATCATTTACTTCACATCGGCCGCAGGAAAGCGCAGAAAAAGCAACATAAATCATGGTAGATGTGAGCATAGAACGGAAGAGACAAAATGAACGGGGCAGGCCACATGTACCCTCCCCCTCCCACTGCATTCCTGATGCTTTACCAGTTACATTCCATTCCTGCTTTACAAACAGAGCCAGCAAATATCCAACCACTCGCGTGCTAAGTTACTAAATCTACTAAAAAGGATCAATAACAAAAAGCGCCGAGATTTTTTTCGATTTGGCGTCACACGTGACGCAGTGGAGCCGGGAAACTAGCCCACGTGACGTGGAACCCACACCGCCTTCAAATGCGATCTTGCTGCTATAAAGTTCCAGATTCCAGCTTTCAGGAAACACTAAAGACGGACAAGGCCACACCCTCGTCTGAAGGTCTTCAAGATTAATATTAAAACCCATCTACTACGACTGACTAACTTACGTTCAGTGATGGTTGGGAGGGGTGTGCTTTCCAACCTGGAAATTAATACAATATACCAAAAGTTGACCTGGAAATTAATGCAATATACCAAAAGTCATATTTACGTGTATCAGCTCAATCGAATATGAACTAAAACCGAGCGATCTTTGGTCGCGTTTCCGTAAAACGCCCGTGACGGACTGGGGATTGCGACTTTCAGGGAACCGCAACTACAAGCTCGTCATAGCGCAGCATTTTGACGCAGTACTCGGCGCGGATTGGCCGGTATGTGAAATTCTGCCAATACGCTCTCAGCGTTCCACGCAGCTTGCTTTTACTACACAAGCCCCGCTCGCTCGTCATTACAGCACAAGGAAGCAAAGAGCGAAAGGCACGCCCTTGCCCCGCCACCTCAGAATCGCGGAACGAAGTACTCAGGTAGTAGTTCGTGTGCACCCGCAAGAACATGTGCAAGAACTTTGTTTTACCCAAATATTAAATAATAAGCAGCAGTCGACACTGAAATCCGAATATACCGAACCCACATTTTACTTCTGTGAAGTAATGACAGGTCGGGCTCGTCTTTCCAACTGAAGTACACGTTTTCAGTGACAAAATGGGTGTCCGCCACTAGGGGATCACTTTAGTGCCGCTATATGTATCTATATACAAAAGTGAACGCATACACCTAACCTCCCCATTATTAAAAAAAATAAAATAAACACGACCTAATAGAGTGGAAGTGCGTGTGGCAAGTACAAATTGCTAAAATATATAGGCGTCTCAAGTAAGACATTCCACTTTTTTCGCTTTGGTATACAACTAGGCCAACCGTAAAGCTTTAAAAATGACATCGATTTAAAAAAATGAAAATAAAAACCTGGGAAGTTCCCAAACGTTTAACCCATTTCACCACCTCGGTATGGCGCAATTCCCATTTTCGCCATTAACACATGAACCGAATTTCAGCTTGTTTCTCGCGAATATGTGTACAAGGTTAAAACACCCTCAGTAATATTTTCGCGGAAAGTAAGCTCTACTAAGTCACCGTATAGTTACGAGGGTGCGTGACACACTTACGCGAACTTTTTTTTTTTTTAATCTGAAAATAAAACACACTGAAAAGCACTGCCGTGCTACTTCAAGACTTCCTGCCTTTCGTTAAGCCCATCACGCGGGCATTTTAACCGGCCATCCTGATTAGAAAAGGTAGAGACAGAGCAAAGTTTAAGAAGACAGGTAAAGATTACGTCTGCCGGCGCTCCTTCCTGGTTGGCAGTGATGATGCAGAAGAAACAGTCCCGACATGAACTCACCTGCAAAGCCCGGGGAATAGTCAAACTCTACCCAAAACTGCAAGAAACTCCGCTATCCACTACGATGTCCTTACAGGTTGGTATCTATCTGCGAAAAAAGGCTTTACTCGACTATTTGACAAGGTTCCCCCCTTCAAATTAGCCTTTCCTCCGGTGCTTCTGCCGCACTACCAGAAGTCCCGAAGCAGGCAACACTCCCTCTCTCTCTTTCCTGCCCGTTTGAAGTCGTCTGGGTGCGGCCAGGGGCGGGGCAAATGAAAGCGTCGCTTTTTCATTGGTTAGTATGAATTAACTGACTGATGATGCAATATGAAGAGGCGGGGTCTTGAGATGACTTAAAGAATACGTTTGGAGTCCAGGTTTGCCCATTATGAGGGTCTTTAATAGTAAAAGAGAAAAAGTGGAGAAATATTTTTTATTAGTAAAAATATCTAATTACAGGAACATTTTAATAAAAGTACATTCAACAATTTCTTGGTGTGTATATTAATGAGGATCTTACCTAGTCCCACAACACAATTCAATTGATAAAGAAATCTCAACAACATTTGTACATCCTGAGAAAGCTAAAGAAGTTTGGCATACAAGCCAGAATCACTGGTAGTTTTTATAGGAGAATATTTTTACCAACGCTATCATAGTCTGGTTTGGTCACTGCTTTGCACAGGGCCACAAAGCCCTATAGCGAGTGGTCAAGATTACCCAAACCATTTCAGGAAATAGTTTTCCATCTCTGGAGGACGTTTACTATGCTAGAGTCATTAGGAGGGCCAACAGCATTATAAAAGACAGCATCCACCGCAACACAGTCTATGCACATTCCTACCATCAGGCAGACACTATAGGAGAGTGAAATCAAGGACAAGACTACATATAGCACAGTTTTTATCCGCAGGCAATTAGTGAATGGTTACTGTCCATAACCTCTTCTCCTCACAATATCTGACTTTGTTGGCACATATTGAAGGTCAAGCCGGCAATTTGCCTGTTCTATTCACCTTTTTAATTATGATATCTGAATTACATTTTTATATGTTTATGTAATGCTCATGGTATTTACAGTGTATATGCTTATTGCTGCTGCCTTGCAGTTAAGAGACCCGGGTTCGCTTTCCGGATCCTCCCTGCGTGGAGTCTGCATGTTCTCCCAGTGTCTGCGTGGGTTTCCTCCGGGTGCTCTGGTTTCCTCCCACAGTCCAAAGACATGCAGGTTAGGTGAATTTGTGATCCTAAATTGTGCCTAGTGTGTGCTTGGTGTGTGTGTGTGTGTGTGCCCTGCGGTGGGCTGGCACCCTGCCCAGGGTCTGTTTCCTACCTTGCGCCCTATGTTGGCTGGGATTGGCTCCAGCAGACCCCCATGACCTTGTAATTAGGATATAGCGAGTTGGATAATGGATGGACGGATGCTTACATTGCACTGCTGTATTTATTGTAGATGTTTTTCTTATTATTGTCTATTAGAACATTTATTGTACTGTGTTGTTTAATTTGAGTATATTGGTGGCCAGAAAAGCATATAGAGGAAGATTTTTATTGTATAGTGCCACTGACTGTTTACTGTGCATATACAATAAATTCTGAACTCAATACAGAGTTCACAAAGAATCATTAACAATTCCATCCATTCATCTTCTAAACTGTTTGGGATGTTACCAGGTCAGTTATCATAGAGAAATCTGGCACAAGGCAGCAACTAGCCTAGGTGAGATGTCAGTCCATGAAGCATTACACTCACTCATGTTGGTCAATGTAGAAATACCATTAAGTTTAACATGCATTTTATTAGAATGTGGAAGGTAACCGAAATACCCCACCAAAATCCCAAGCAAACGTGTTGAGAAACTCTTCAAACTCTTCACAGGAAGTGATCCAACTGGGAATCAAATCCAGCTTTTGGAACAGACAGGAAGGACCAGGCCACTATATTTCTCAAAGAGGTACCTTTATTTACAGTATGTAATTTTAAATGTTTTAGATAATGATAATGTCTTAGTAGGTCTATTAAAACACCAATTTGCTCATTTAGGAATTGCAACATTGAGGAAGTTGTTGACTGCACTACTGACTACATCAAATTCCGTATGGACATTGTAGTTCCAGTAAGAACTGTACGCTGCTATGCTAACAACAAGCCATGGAGTACAAGTGACATCAAGGGCCTTTTGAACCAGAAGAAAAGGGCTTTTAAAGGCGGTGATCAGCATGAGCTCAAGCGCGTGCAGAAGGAACTCCGAGTCCAGCTCAGGGCGGCAAAGGAGCAGTACAGGAGAAAGCTGGAGCAGAAGTTGCAGAATAACAGCATGAAGGAAGTGTGGGATGGGATGAAGATCATCACTGGCTGCAGCTCAAAGCGGGGTACCACCATCGAGAGAGACGTGAAGAGAGCAAACCAAATGAACAACTTCTTTAGAAGGTTTGACCACCCTAACCCACTCTCACGCTCACCTCGGAGTATTACACCCTCCACACATCCTTCTGCTGATACCAGCATAGAAGAGACATCCCCAACCATAATTACAACAGCGCAAGTGAGCAGAGAGCTGAGGAGACTTCGTGCCAACAAAGCAGCGGGTCCAGATGGAGTATTGCCATGACTGCTGAAGGTCTGTGCATCGGAGCTGGGGGATCCTCTACAGCGCATCTTCAACCTGAGCCTGGAACACGGGAGAGTCCCGAGGCTTTGGAAAACATCTTGCATCACCCCAGTCCCAAAGGTATCACGTCCTAGTGAGCTGAATGACTTCCAGCCTGTTGCTCTGACATCACATGTGATGAAGACCATGGAGAGGCTGCTGCTTCACCACCTGAGGCCACAGGTTCAACACGCCCTCGACCCTCTGCAGTTTGCATATCAGGAGAAGGTGGGAGTGGAGGATGCCATCATCTATATGCTACACCGATGCCTCTCCCACTTGGAAAGAGGCAGTGGTGCTGTAAGAATTATGTTTCTAGACTACTCTAGCACCTTCAACACAATCCAACCTCTGCTCCTTAGGGACAAGCTGACAGAGATGGGAGTAGATTCATACCTGGTGGCATGGATCGTGGACTATCTTAAAGACAGACCTCAGTATGTGCATCTTGGGAACTGCACATCTGACATTGTGGTCAGCAACACAGGAGCACCGCAGGGGACTGTACTTTCTCTGGTCCTGTTCAGCCTATATACATCGGACTTCCAATACAACTCGGAGTCCTGCCACGTGCAAAAGTTCACTGATGACACTGCTATCGTGGGCTGCATCAGGAGTGGGCAGGAGGAGGAGTATAGGGACCTAATCAATGACTTTGTTAAATGGTGCGACTCAAACCACCTACACCGGAACACCAGCAAAACCAAGGAGCTGGTGGTGGATTTTAGGAGGCCCAGACCCCTCATGGACCCCGTGATCATCAAAGGTGACTGTGTGCAGATGGTGCAGACCTATAAATACCTAGGAGTGCAGCTGGATCATAAATTAGACTGAACTGCCAATACTGATGCTCTGTGTAAGAAAGGACAGAGCCGGTTATACTTCCTTAGAAGGCTGGCGTCCTTCAACATCTGCAATAAGATGCTGCAGATGTTCTATCAGATGGTTGTGGTGAGCGCCCTCTTCTACGCGGTGGTGTGCTGGGGAGGCAGCATTAAGAAGAAAGACACCTCATGCCTGGACAAACTGGTGAGGAAGGCAGGCTCTATTGTTGGTATGGAGCTGGACAATTTGACATCTGTGGCAGAGCGACGGGCGCTCAGCAGGCTCCTATCAATTATGGAGAATCCACTGCATCCACTAAACAGTATCATCTCCAGACAGAAGAGCAGCTTCAGCAACTGACTACTGTCACTGTCCTGTTCCACTGACAGACTGAGTAGATCTTTCCTCCCCCAAACTATGCGACTCTTCAATTCCACCCGGGGATGGGGGTAAACATTAACATTATACAAAGTTATTGTCTGTTTTTATCTGCATTATTATCAATCTTTAATTTAATATTGTTTTTTGTATCAGTATGCTGCTGCTGGAGTATATGAATTTCCCCTTGGGATTAATAAAGTATCTATCTATCTATCTATCTATCTATCTATCTATCTATCTATCTATCTATCTATCTATCTATCTATCTATCTATCTATCTATCTATCTATCTATCTATCTATCTATCTATCTATCTATCTATCTATCTATCTATCTATCTATCTATCTATGTGTTCAAGACCTCAATGGTGTAATACAAGATCATAGAAAGAAAAGAAGTAAGTTCGAATATACAGTGAAAATCAGGAAACAATCCTACATAGGACACAGTTCCTCATGGGGCCCGCTCGCTCACACCAGGCCAATTTACAGTCACCAAACAGCCATACCTGCATATATTTGAAATATAGGAGGAAACTGGAGTATAAGGAGAAAACTCACAAGAACTTTGTTGGGGCATGTAAGTTCCACACAGACAGTGACTAAAGTATAAATTTGCAACTAGGACTCTAAAGCTGCCCCTCTTTTAACAGCAGCATCAACAGTACAATGGGGAAGATTCAGTATCACAATCTGCTATTCACAAAAAGACTATATAGAGTATAGTACAAGATGGAAATCTCTAATCAGCACTAAAACCTGCAAGATCAAATTACATTTTTTTAATAATTAGTATATAAATGAATAAGTCTGTGGTGGGTTGGCACCCTGCCCGGGATTGGTTCCTGCCTTGTGCCCTGTGTTTGCTGGGATTGGCTCCAGCAGACCCCCGTGACCCTGTGTTCGGATTCAGCAGGTTGGAAAATGGATGGATGAATGGATGAATAAGTGGAATTCTGAGATAAAATGCTACACAGAGATGAGGCAAAGATAAATTTCCACTTAAATGATGGAAAAGTGAAAGTGTGACAGAAAAAAAGAATCCACAGCGATTCATGTTTGAGACATAGAGGAAGTTGCGTCATGTCTTGACCATACATTCAAACTTTTGGATTGGCTCATTCATCTTTAGTGATGATATCAATTATGGCTGTGGCTGCATAGTAACTTTAGAAGTGAAGAGAAGAATCTTATCATTCAGACTCTTTGGCTGGTGCATCCTTTTGTGGAAAAACAATCATCCAAAACATACTGATGATGAAAACAGAGAAGCTCATTTGTGGCAAAACAATTGGGAAAGTCTTTGTCCAAATCAACCTCCTAATTAAAATCCATCCATCATGTATTTCACTAGCTTAAAGGGATGCTGAAGTCAAGAAACACACAAATTAAACATCAACCAAAAAAGGTTTTGCCAAGTGTCTCAAAAGAACAAAACATAAGTATTACATGATAATGATATGCAAACAGATATTTAGTTTTATATTACTTCAGTTAATTTTTTGTAAATATGTCACTGCATCTATGCTCACTTTAACTGTTGTGAGAGAAAAAAAATGTGTTATTCTTAAATGAAAAAGCATACATGTGCAAGAATACCCAGGAGTGAAAGGTAAAATGGTGTGCTTTTATATAGCACTTTCTAACTACTCAAAACACTTTACATGGACGGCGGGGTACCGCTTCAGTCACCACCAATGTGTAGCATCCTCCTGGATGATGCCGTGGCAGCCTTTCTAGCACCAGCACACTCACCACAAATTAGCTATTAAGTGGAGAAGGGGTGAGAGAGACAGTTAGCCAATAAAGAACAGGAGATGATTAGAGGGCCAGAATGGACAAAACTGTGATGGGCAATTTAGCCAGGACTTTGGGGCACACCCTACTCTTTTCAAAAGATACTCAGGGATCTTTTATGACCACAGAGATTCAAGACCTCTGTCATACATTTCATTTGAAGGACGACACCAATTTTTACTGCACTGGGGCCTTGAGATCCACACACACAGCACCACAGATTAAGTGTCCTCTGACCTTGACAAGGCCTCTTCCAGCAGAAACCCAATCGTTTTCCTAGAGGATCTCCCATTCAAGTACTGGGTGGGCTTGTTTTATGCCTCATCCAAAGGAAGGGGCCAATTTGTACAGCAGTGTGTCCCTGTCACTGCACTGGGGTGCTGGGATCCACACATAGATCTCAGGGGAAGTACCACCTACTGGCCTCACCAACACCTGTTCCTGCAGCATCTGAAGCTTTTCCTAGATGGGCTTCAGCTGGATTACCTGTTCTGAAGTGCAGATGAAATGGCTGCTGGCATAATAGTCATCCTCTCATCTCAAATCTGAATTGCTTAAGCATTCAGCTAAGATGGTCATTTTAAGTTCACTGTTCCAATACTTATGGGGGGCAATGGAAATGCTGACATTAGGACCCTTATTCAGAGCAGGTAATGGGGGCTCGGACCTGTCCCAGCAGCACTCCACCTCAGGTTGTTGTTATGCACATACCGACACTGGCACTCACTCATACTTAGTTAATATAAAGTTGCCAATCAACCTAACAGGAACATCTTTAGGAGAAGGAGGATAACTGGTTTATCCAAAGAAAAGTCCACACAGATACAGAAAGAACATGCAAACTCCATACAGAAATGATTAAAACAATAAAAGGGAAATAGTTCCATAATCGTTTGAATTAGTATCCATATGGTGAACTCCACTGGAACATTTTATTATTGTCACCTGTTGTTCACCTTTTTTCTTCTAAATCCAGTAATGTGTATATAAGTCATCACAACTTTACAGAGCGCAATGCGAACATAATATATACAGTATGTAATAGACTATTTCAGCTGGTAAGTAATAAAAGAAGTTATTTAGTGGGCCTGTACAAAAAGTAGAATAATTAAATGTATTAAACTATTCACTCCCACATTCCAAAGACATGTGTGTTAAACTAACAGGTGACTTCAAATAAGGCCGCTGTTACAGCATGTGGGTGTGTGAATGTGACTGTGCCCTGCACTACACAGGCGTTTGTCCAGGGCTGTTCCTGCTTTGTTCAAAATATTTTTATTAAATGTACCACCCTCTGTAACCCTGAACTGAATTAAGTTGTGGGAATGGATAGGTAGATGATATGTGGTCAAAATATTTTCAGTTATGGAATTAAAATTGCTTAGTGAAATCAAATTGTTTTGTACACGTTTCAAAGATGGATGGATGAACAAATGGACAAACTGACATATTCCTAGTTATTAATTTTTCATTCTTATATTACTAAAATAAAGATCTATCTATCTATCTATCTATCTATCTATCTATCTATCTATCTATCTATCTATCTATCTATCTATCTATCTATCTATAAATTATATAGGGTGTCCATAAAGTCCATGTGCAATTTAAAATAATTGTAACTTTGTAAGTATATGTGATAGAAAGAATCTGTAAAAAGGATTAAAAAGAAGAAACACATTTTTTATTGTTCTTGTTCATTTTCAACATGTCCACCATCATTACTAATACAAAGGGTAACACTATTCTGTAGTTCTCAGAAAACATTTTCAAGCTGATTTTCAGTAATACCAGCATTCACATCAGTTATCCTAGCTTGCAAGTCTTCTAAAGATCGAGGTTTGGTTGAATAAACGTTAGTTTTCACATGTCCCCATAAAAAGAAATCCAATGGAGTCAAATCTGGCGAACATGGAGGCCAAGAAAATGGTCCACCTCTTCCAATCCATCTGTTAGGGAATTTCTCATATAGAAACTGTCTAACATGCAAAGCAAAGTGACAAGGAGCACCATCTTGTTGAAACACTGTATTCTCTATCAGTCCTAATTGTTCAAGTTGAGGAATAAAGTAATTTTGCAGCATTTCTAAATAGCTATGACCATTAACAACACACCCTTCAAAAAAGAATGGCCTCATGACTCGATTTTTTCCCAAAGCACACTACACATTAACTTTGGGAGAATCTCTTTCATGTTCAACAGACTCATGTGGATTTTCAGTTCCCCAAATACAGCAAAAATAAAACATCTAAAGACAAAAAAAGTAGATACATCAAGCTTTCTAATCCTTTTAACAAATTCTTTCTATCACATATACTTACAAAGTTACAACTATTTTAAATTGCACACAGACTTTATGGACACCCTGTATATTGCCCTTCACTATCTATCTATCTATCTATCTATCTATCTATCTATCTATCTATCTATCTATCTATCTATCTATCCATCCATCCATTTTCCAACCTGCTGAATCCGAACACAGGGTCACGGGGGTCTGCTGGAGCCAATCCCAGCCAACACAGGGCACAATGCAGGAACCAATCCTGGGCAGGGTGCCAACCCACCGCAGTATCTATCTATCTATCTATCTATCTATCTATCTATCTATCTATCTATCTATCTATCTATCTATCTATCTATCTATCTATCTATCTATCTATCTATCTATCTATCTATCTAATATTTCTGAAATATATAGATTTCTTTAAATAAAATTTGACAAACAAGGAATAGGACACTACTATGATGATCCAGAAACTAAATTAATTATATTCAGATAAATAGGTGGGTTATGATTATAGTATTATCCCTTATGAAATCAAAATAGATGTCAACTGATTTGATTTTACATAGATTTCACTTTTTACATGGATTATACCTGGCCATAACTTCAAATAAAGCAGTAAAAGTTACATTTTGCTGTTTTCATTTTTGTGGTAAAATTACCAAGATCCTAAAACTGGTGTAAGTGTACCACCAAAACATGACAATCACTTGTTCATTATCCATGTGAATTGAATTAAGATGATCATTTGAGAATGTTATGTAACAAATACTGTATTATATAGCATCCTAGTTTGTTCCCAGTTAATACCAGCAAACAAGCAATTCTAATATTAGTATGTAATATTAGATTTATGTTATGCTTACATATTTGACAGACATTTATGATCTTGCTTGGTGGGTACAGTGTTTTGTGATAGTTAGTGATGTGATGGGTTCAGAAAATGAATGAATGCATTACTGACTAATTGATGAAGTATGATTGCATACTATCATCACTTAAATAAATCAATCAAAATAGTAAAAAAGAAAATTCATTCAACAAGGAAAAATTTTGACTAAAGAAAGTAACTGATTCAGAGTACGTACTGTGGATGCAAGTTATAGCGAAGAATTGCTTAAAGTTTCAGTTTTTTTGAAGGGGGTCAGAATGTAATCTCATCCAAGAGCTGCAATAACAACACCTTACTAATGACTAATAATTGCCTGCTGTGCTCGCAGTAGGCGCATTAGAGTGATTGTCAATATAGAGTACATGCTCTGGTTTAAACAATGAATTTGTGAACTTGTGCAGACTATTTAAAATATAGCTGTCTCTCTTCTGAATGTGCTTATTCCACTATAGGTCCATGGAAAGCTAGAATACAAAGCAGGAACCAAACCCCGGATGAGAGACTTGTCTGACAGCAGACACATTCACCTATACATAATTTAGAGCTGTCAGGTAGCCTAACATGCAATTCTATGACATATGGGAAGAAACTGGAGTGCCTCAAGTAAAACCACGAAGACTTAGGGAGATCTGCAAAAGATAGTACCCTAGCCAGGTTTCTATTGCAGGCCATGGAGCTAACGACTGTGCCATCTTGTCACCCTGACATCTATTATATGTTATTTTCTAAATGTCTCTTGTCCTCTTCAGACATGTCATGGGATAGGTATGTCCAGCTGATTACAATTTGGGCAGAATTGCAGTGGAGATTTGATGGGTTTTTAGCTCAGGGGTGAATTTTGGGATCAAAGGAGTTTGGTATACAGACATGGGGCGGGGGGTTGTTCCAGAGGGTGTCTGTCACTGATCTTTAAATTACTTTCTTAGGGAGCTCGGCAGCAGAGCAGTAGAACTGTGAGACGGCTGGTTTTAAAGGCTCTCAGTTGACACATAGGTTTAAATTAGGTAAGATGTATAGGCGAGTAGTCTGGTATTAAGTTTCAGTGTTTTGTAGGTGAGGAGAAGCGTCTTAAAGATGAGTCTAAACTGGACAGGAGGCCGACCTATAGCAGTTGGGCGGGCGGGGATGGGGTGTGCGTGTTGGGAGTTGGCAGTTTATGAGGTCATGGTATTTGATATGAGTCAGGACTCTTAGTGCAAGTATTGTGAACCAGTTAATGTCAACTAATACTTAATGCAGTAATCCACTGCTAATCATCTGTCATTATTTATATTTAGAGCCTTTCATAGTTAATACAGTCACTTGGCAAATGGTATTAAAACTTAATGGTATCAGTCAATACAGTGCATTGGCATTGGATCCCAGTTTGATTTCTAACTGATGTTAAGAGCCCCATGTGTGAAATTTGCCTGTCTTCTGGATTTTTGTTTTTTGATTTGCTCCCATGACAGCCTAAGGACATGATTTACAGCTGATCGGCAACAACAAACTAGCCATCCATACATGGGTATGTGCATGTATGTGTTATACATTTGATTGGCGTCTTCTGCAGGCCTGGTTATCATTTCATACTCATTTCTGGCAATAGGGTGTACTTAAATTAATAATATTAATTCTTTACATTTATATAGAGCTTTTCTCACTACTCAAAGTGCTTTTCATAGTGATTGGGGAGCTACTTCAACCACCAGTAAAGTGCAGCTTCCACCTGGATGATGTGACAGCAGCCATTTTTGCACCAGTACTGTCACCACACATTAGCTATTAGGTGGTAAAGTGTTGAAAGAGAGATTAGAGACAGAGAAAGATTAGAGGACCAGGATGACTAGACCGTGGTGGGCAATTTAGCCTGGATATCAGGATACACCCTGCTGTGTATGAAAGTTACTTAGGGATCGTTTATGACCACAGACAGTCAGGACCTCAGTTGCATTTGTCATTCAAAGGAGAGCATACATTTTACAGCACAGTGTGGCCATCACTGTCCTGGGACATTGGAATCCATACACAGACCACAGGGTAAGCGCGCCCTGCTGACCCCACCACCATCTCTTCCAGCAGCAACCCAAGTTTTTCCTGGTTGGTCTCTCATACAAGTACTGGCCGGGCCTGCACAGGCTTAGCTTTAGGTGGACGACTCCTTCTGAAGTGCATGTGGCATGGCTGCTGGTAATTAAATAACAAACTGCTTCCATGCTTCCTGTCACACATTTTCAGGAATGTAAGGTGGCAAAGCAAGTAGCATTGCCACTTCCATCAGTTGACCCTGTTTTTTTTCCCTTATCTGGAGTACCTTTTGTATGGGGTTAGCATGTTCTCCCAATGTTCATGTGAGTTTCAGATTTTCTGTACAAACCCACTGCTACATTGGTGAGTGTCAAGAAAATGAGTATGGGTGAGTGAATATATCTGTAATGGATTGGTATCCCATTGCTACCTTATGCTTGTTGTTACTGGGGTAGAGTCTAATTAATCTCAGATTTGTACTGGAAAATGCAGTGTTTCAAAATGGATGGATAAATGTGTCTTATTTAGTATGCATATAAGAATCCCTTTTGATAACCGACTAGACTAATAAATAAGGCAATGCTGGAGACGCAACATTTGCACAGCCAGGATAGAAAGTAGGACAATTGGAGGCCTGGTAGAACCTGATGAATTCCTGAAGATTGTAAACAAGATAGCAGTTTTTTTGTTTAGGAAACTAGGAGATACAATAGCAGTGGTGGGATGAAGCTGAGCATTTGCAGATTTAAGACAGAACCACCAGAATGTCTGCACAGAGAGCTTTTAACTTCTGGAATTTACTGCTGGGAAACATCATGGGAGGGGACTGCCTCCGTCTTTTAAGAAGCCGGCATAGTCAGTGATTATCCTGAATTGGGGGTGTTGCCCCCAATACACCCACACATTTCAATTTCCCTGCTTTGTTGTATTTTAGTCTTTGTTCTAACACAAATTATAACTTAATGTGGACGATACAAGGTAGTCAGCATGTGCTGAATGTCTCTTTTCTAACTAACTGATTTCTCATCAAATAAACAAAAATATAATTTATTCTAAATGGAATTCTGGGATGGTAGAATCATATAAAAGCAATAAATTCTAGGAATTAAAGCACAAAAAGGTGAAGTGACAAGCAAAAGATCTCACACTGAGCTTGTGTCCTTCTGCTCACCTCCTTATGATGCTCTGAAATTATTTACAATATGTCGGTGAAGTTTCTGCAGCACAAACAAATATGTCAGCCTGGGAGAACATTACTTTAGGAACTATCTCAGCAAATCCTGTCATTTTGTATCTCAGCTTTGAACTCACAAAGCAAAGGACCTACAACACAAATCAGTGAATACATTTAGGGATCCATAAGCCATGTGACAAAATACATCTGCTAATAGCGGATCTGTCAGTTCTGCTTGCCCAGTACAAATCTGGAGTGTCAGGAAATCTATTAGAGACAAGTTCATGCTTTTTTTTCTGCATTAGTATGACAGTCATTATACTGCCTTATAAAGTATAACTATACGTTATGTTGCATGGCGTTTGTCACATTTAATTCTTTTACTTATATAACATTATCAAAGGCAAAGGCTGCCATGGAGATCAGGAGGCTGAAGGTTCCCTCTCCATTACTGACTCACAGTGCTGCCCTCAGCAAGCCCCCAAAGCTGCCTCCACTACAAGCGTATAAACACGTCTCTGTAAAATTATTTGATACCACAAAAGGAAGTAGTTTCAGGATGGGCCTTGCCATTAAGAGGAACTATATGATATAAATATTGTTCTTTTTTCTTTTGTAAATGGTTTAGAGTTATTTGTGCTCATACCAAGAGGTAATATATCAAACATTATTGTTCTGTAATATTTGAATAGAAGTACATTGTAAAAGAAAAATTAATAAATGCCATATTTGCATGTGTATGTGCAGTCGCCCTCATTTAAAATAAACACATTTCTAAATATTAGGTGGATATACTGGGAATTCAATGAATGATAAAAATACAAAATATGGAGGAAAACTAACATAAATAAATGCATACATGTTCCATCAGGGGCGGCACGGTGGCGCAGTGGGTAGCGCTGCTGCCTCGCAGTTGGGAGATCTGGGGACCTGGGTTCGCTTCCCGGGTCCTCCCTGTGTGGAGTTTGCATGTTCTCCCCGTGTCTGCGTGGGTTTCCTCCGGGCGCTCCGGTTTCCTCCCACAGTCCAAAGACATGCAGGATAGGTAGATTGGCGATTCTAAATTGGCCCTAGTGTGTGCTTGGTGTGTGGGTGTGTTTGTGTGTGTCCTGCGGTGGGTTGGCACCCTGCCCAGGATTGTTTCCTGCCTTGTGCCCTGTGTTGGCTGGGTTTGGCTCCAGCAGACCCCCGTGACCCTGTGTTCGGATTCAGCGGGTTGGAAAATGGATGGATGGATGGATGTTCCATCAGTCAGTGCACTTAGTGAGTGAACTGTTTTTAAAAACTCTACGTGCAGGGGGCATTGGAAAATTGGATTAAACGGGTCCAGTAAAAAGATGAGTAGATGTGGTGGTCAGCACTGCTATTTCACAGTTCCAGGGACTTGCGTTTGATTTGTGGCCTGGGCACTGACTACATGGGCTCACTTCACATCCCATAGACGGGGTGTTGCATTACTTGTTGACTCAAAAGTGGCTCAATGACAGTAAGTGTCTGTGTGTTCATGCCGTACGATAGACTGGCCTCCATGTTTAGGGCTGTTAATGGTGCTGGGATGGCTCTGATTGCTGCTAACCCAGTTTTGTAGCAAGTGAGTTCAGTCAGCGGATAAATGTTAAGACTTTTTGAGTGTAATGTGAAACTTGAAGGAATTAAATGGCACATTTCCAAAATTTATTCAGTCTGTTTTGGAGTTCATACTGCATATTTGTTCCATGAATATGTTTATGCAGTATAAAATTGCAACATCAAAGTCAGTAACTCCTTACATTATTGTTATATTCAGTTGTTCAGATTATCCAAAATAAAATCAACCTTAGTGGTGCTAAATGGGTTTAAAAGAAATTGCTGAGTATCATAATTTTTTTGATGGCAGTACTCTATAAAGCCAGATTTTCGTTAGCTTTGTGTAAATAAGTAATGTTATTATTGTAAGTAATGTTCAACAATATCATTTTTACTAAATTAGTGCAACACAATGAGTAAAAAGTGGGGCTTCAACCCACATCATTGTGGCATACAATTCAACGCTTTTGCCACTAAAGCTGATATCACTTTATGAGACTTTTAGCTGTGGGTTATGTCAAATGTGCTCACTGCAGTTGTTGATTGCGTCGCCAGGCCATGTCAGTTTAAGCGACTGAAAATCAATACCCTCGTCACGCTTACCGACTGAGTGCTGACCTTCTGGTGTAGGCGTACTTGCCCCTTTTTCTGACAGCCAGTAGTGTGCTGCATGATGGGGTCCATACTGTACGAAGGGGTAAGAGACATGGTGAGTTCAGCTGTGATCTTGGCTATTTTTTCATCTTTGTCTGTTCTGTTGTAATATGTAAAACACAAGACATCGGACAGTCGAGGCTCTCTTCTGTTTGTGAGGTCCAAAGCACCTGGGCTCTTTATTCCTTGTCACTGTATCATATGCAGTATATTTCCAGATGTGCATTCATTGGCTTTCAGCTCTAACACACAAAATGACCGCCACTCCGACTAAAGACAAAATCAAACCTGTTTAATTTTATTGGAACGAGTCTCATACTAGTTGGAAGAGAGTCGTTGAGTATGTCACATTAAATTATCGAATTCACGAGAGTGCGCTGCCTACTACCTCTGACTCACTAAGATTATGTCAATGAAGGCTACAACTGAAAATCAGGTAAAAAACACAACAACTGCCATGAAAAGAAACTCCTCTATGTCCTCTGTGTTGGAATATGGCTTTCCTCAATGAAGAGTGACCAATCAGGTAATGAGAAGTTGTAATGACCAGGGTCCAATCAGGGAAGGGCCACAAAATAACACAAACCAATCAGAGTGCGAATAGAGCCTGCTTTTGCAGAAATCTGTGTTTTCGTCCATCCACACCACAACACTGAAGCTGTGTTTGCACAAGTATATGTCTCTGGAGAATGTTTTCCAAAATGTCTTCATTTTTAGGGGTTGAAAATGCCAGGGTGGTTATGATGAAAGGCAAAAACAGAGACTAATGTCTGCATTTTTAAATAAAAACATAGTAGTACGGAAGGTGGCTGTTTTGGGATATTTTAACGATGCATATTATCTATTTGGGTGGCATGGTAGGCTAATGGCTAGTGCCACCAGCACACACATCCAGCATCCTGGGTTTGAGTCCCATGATCAGTTGTTCTCTGTGTGAAGTTTTCAGGTTTTTTTCCGGTGTCTTCACGGTTATTTTCCCCATTTCAAACACATGCAGGTTCATTGCCACATCTAAAGGTGCTGCATGTGGTATACCTTAACCAGGTACAGCTTCTGTCTGATGCCACCAGGATAGGCTGTGGCAGGCAGTGTGGTGTAGTGGTTAAGCTTTGGACTTCAAACCCCGCGGTTGTGGCTTCAAGTCCCGCTACTGGTACTATGTGAACACGAGCAAGCCACTTGACCTGCCTGTGCTCCAATTAGAAAACCAAAAGAAATGTAACCAATTGTATCATAAATGTTGTAAGTCGCCTTTGATAAAGACATCAGCCAAATAAGTAAATGTGACTCCCAAGACTCTGAATTGTTGCACAAGTAACAGAATGTTAGGATATGTTATCTTTTTCACACTCTCCCTTTGTTATACAGCAGTAGTGATTGATGGTGATTGCTTCAGCTGGGATCTGAAAGGAAGGGAGGAGAATCCTGTTATCTGCTGGTTGCAAAGGCGGTCCGCTTATATGTTACATTTTTTTCTTTTGTTTGACTTGATAGAATTTTTTTTAACAATTCATCAATTTAAATGTATTCATCAAAGTATGAATAATGCTAAACAATCGACAGACTACAAACAATCTACACAACAGACCTTTTATGTAAACCCACAGATATCAAAGTGTTATAATAATACATATCAGTAATACCATTTAAACAAAATTATTCTTTCGTCACTCCAAATCCTTTCTATTTCCCTTACTAAATCACTTATTAGGAAGTGTAAATGGGATCATTTTGTGCAGCCCTTGCCTTTTCCACAATCAGCTTCCACCTCAAGTCCTGCTTGCCTCACAGAAGGTGAAATACAACAATTGTAATCACTCAAGTCAAAAGGCTTTGGGAATGCTCCTGCTATGGGAGCGTTACTTCACATTAGTCCTGTTATCAAAGCAATGAGCAGAAAAGAAATGTGTACAACTTAAGATTTGACTGGGATATATTGTACCTGTAGCTGATAAAGGCTAACATGTTTGTAGAATGGCTGAATGTTTTCCATATACATATCATATACCTCATCCTTTCACTAGTGTGAAGTTGAGGGTGGTGAGGAGTTCATCAGCCAAAGTGCCATAGTGGATTGTCAGAGTGATACCATAGTGCAGGGTTTTTAAACTATTTTTTTTTTTGGTCACAGAACATTTTAGTGTCTTCGAGATTCCATGCTGAATGCTTCGATAATTGTCAGTGTGGCCAATTGTGTTCCTTAATTAATCCATGGCCCCCCATCTGCAACCTATTACCGTTAAATACAACAATAACTCACATCCCAATGGTGGCAACCCGTGACTTAAGAAACTCTGCAATAGGGGAACCCAAAAGAACCATCCACATGGAGGTTCCAAAAAGAGCCTTTATTTATTTAGATCCGTAACAGGCTCTATAAATAGCCATGAACAGATTTGAGGATCCAAAGCATCTCTGATTTTAAAAGGAATAACACAGGCTAAATTGAGGTTTTCTTGATCTGTCAGTATCCCACTAGATATTAAAGATTTCTGTTTTCTCCACAAATTATGAACCTTTTCAAAGCCCAAAGAACTGAATTCATATATGAAGATCTGTTCTTACAATGTCAAGCAATGGGTCTGTGAGGAACGGCACAACCTGGTGAAATGCCATTGAAGGAGCAATAATTTTAAGAGTGAAGTACTATTAGTGAGCTTGTACTGTGACAAAGACCTGTACATTAGAATGATCACTTAAGGATGGCGGTTCCATCCAGGATAAGGAGAATAGGAGAATTTGTTGGTATAAGTTGAGAGTTCAAAATATGTGACCAAACTGAGGTTAGTGCCTGGTAGCACCTCACACATGTGGAGTCGTGCACAGACATGGGTTTAGAAAGTCTGAGAGAGGTGCATATGCCTTATTGTTGTATATCGTATAACTCTATGACAAATCATTTTCAGACAAAGATGATTTTTAAACAACTAACATATGACAAAGAATCTTTCATGCTTTGGTTTATGAAAATAACAAGCATAAATGTTAAAAAAATAATTATTTAGCTATTACACAATACAACAAATCCAATTCCAACTGTCCTTTATTTCTGAGCTGGCATTTAAAGTCTCATAACCATTTCAGATGCTAACAAGCCTTGCACTAAAATAACAGTGTCATTTCATTTAACACCCTATGATTAGCTAGCAGAAATTTATTATTAAAGGAAGACACAAGTGTTTCCTCGAAAAACACCGTGAGTAACAGAGAGGAGTTTAAGACACAGACAAACAAGGCTTTCATTTTTTGGTGGCTGGAAACACAATCAACGATCAATTAGTTGGCAGGGTTTGTGGGCCCGCCACTTTTTATAAGATGTACATAACTGTTACTCAAAAAGGAAAAAATCTCACCCACAAGTGAAAAACGTAACCTTTTTTGGTCAGCCGTTTTGCTAGAATTACAAAATGTTTCCTGTTTCATTTCTAACCTTTTTCAGTCAGTCCATCATTATTATGCAGCTGTATGCTTGAAAATCACAGCTGAACAAAGGTGTACAGGCAGGAAAATAAGGAAGTGGATTATTTATTAATGGGGGTCAACATTTTCAAATGATTCTGTACACTTTGGCATGTACTGTCAGGCAGGAAGGTTGGAAACTCTCGCATTTTGAAGCATTACAATACAACTGGCATGTTTACCATTTTATATAACTTTCAAAATATGTCACTTGATCAGAGTCACTCCATGCCTTCATTCAAGTTCGACGTATCAGACATTAAGCCAAGCAGCCTTTTGGCTATAGCAGTTCTGCCCTTGGTTTGAATGCCGTTTTAAGTTCACAACATTAAGATAAGAGCTGAGCTTTGATGGAAGAAGCTCACAGTTTACAGATTAACCAGCATTCCTAAATAATAGCTAAAAATAACAAGAAATTGCAATAAAAATGAGTATTCTTTCCTGTTTTATTCTCCAGGGAAGCCTGAAGATTTCAGTTAGCTTGAGGAGCAGCCACTTCTCCCAAGTAAGCGGAGACAGTTCAAGTGGGCTTTGGGAACTTATGCAATGTTGCCCTTCCGGTGCTATAATTTTCTGCTGGAAAGCCACCCACTGAAGTGAGACCTCGAGGCTGACCAAGGACACCTTGGACAAATTCCTGCCTAGGAATGCTTGAAAATCCCCCACAGTGGCTGGAATCTGCAGGGGAGGACAAAAGGGGGCTGGTAATGCCCACTGAGACTGCTGCCCACAGAATAAGGACAACTGAAAAATAATTGGACGGCTGCGTTCAGGACATTTCGGTTTAAATTATTAGCTTAATTAGACAAGAATTGAAAATGCTAAGTATGAAGTACTGAGGGGTGGTAATATCATACCGTGACAGCCATACTGTGTCAAAACCACATAATGCAATGTAAAATTAGATTCCAGGAAAATAAAATACTTTTACAAAAAATGATGATGGCAGGCAATTTCTAAAAATACAAATATTTAACAAAAAGTTAAAAAGCAAATCAGATCAAATAGACCAAGATATTTTGTAAAAATATGTTTTACTGTAGATATAACAATACAAAAGGAACCAGACTTCCTGACACCGGCAGGTAAAAGGTTTTATTTACAAAGCTGGACTCCCATGAAATGAATTTATTCTCATAATAGGCAGCTGGACTGCTTCCTGTCATCTTGCTGGAGTCTTTAAAAAAAAAAAAAGTATAGTTAAAGTTCATATGTTATTTCCCCAATGTAAAAATAATAAATATCAAAACAAATAATTAAAAGGGGGTAACACAATCATGCAGCAATTTACTCTCCTTCTTCATGAACAAGGCAGCCTGGGTCTGAATCCTGTGCCATTACTCCCACAGCCCCAAAGATATGAATGTTAGGCTAAATGGTGAGTCTGAGTTGGTCCTTGTGAAGTCAAGTGTGTATAGGGGGTCTGTATGAGTGTGTGTGCTGCCCTGTGATGCACTGGTGCCCCACCCTGTCCTGTTTCCTGCCTGGCGCTCACTGTTGCAGGGATAGGCACCAGCACCCACAACTCTGAAGTGGATTAACAGGACTTGAGGATGTTATGTTGTAATTATAAGGAGGACACAGAGGAGGGGACTTCAGTGTTATTCACAATTTAGGAAATGAAAATGATAGATAGATGTTAGTGGTACTATATAATCTAGATAGATAGATAGATAGATAGATAGATAGATAGATAGATAGATAGATAGATAGATAGATAGATAGATAGATAGATAGATAGATAGATAGATAGATAGATAGATAGATAGATAGAGGGCCAGCGTCACCATTAAGGCGAATTAGGCATTTGCCTAGGGTACAGATCATAAGATGGGGAAAAGCCCAGTCACAAGGGTTAGTACTGAGCAGTCTAATGGTGCACTAATAAGCTTGGCGTAGGGCACAAAATAACCTAGCACTGGCACTGGATACAAGAACAAGGAGCTGGTGTAATTATACCCCAAGAAAGTATAGAGCGGTGTGACTCCATCAAAGTTGGGTGCCGATGATTTGTTGACTGCTTGCTCTGCAAAACATATGGCATCACAGGATGGCAAGAAGCAGAGCCATCAGAGTAGCCACAAAGGCTACAGAGAGAGCCTCTGGTTGAGAAAGGATGATCAATGGACTAACACTGATGGGACACAAGTCGAGGCCTGATTAACCCCAGCTGGGTTGCCTTGGCAAGGGTGTCTGATGTCAAAAGATCTGGAACACCCAATGTCCCCAGGAGATAGATAGATAGATAGATAGATAGATAGATAGATAGATAGATAGATAGATAGATAGATAGATAGATAGATAGATAGATAGATAGATAGATAGATAGATAGATAGATAGATACTTTATTAATCCCAAGGGGACATGATGCTGAGACAAGCATACTGAGAAAACTCCTTGGCACAAGATAAATCAAATCAGCATTTTATTAAAGAATCTATTATAGAATAATTTAAGATAAACGTTTTGCCAAAAATCTTCATCAGAAAAGGACAGCAGAGATAATGTAAATGTTTTACACATTTTTAGAGTTGGCCAAAAAACAGTGTTAGTGAGTTGCTTGTGGTCCAATACAACACTTTGCCAAGCTAGATTTGTACCATTTGGCACGACTTCTGATTTTTTTCATTGCTCAATGGTATGTTGCCAGCAATTAAGTGATGATCATTATGTCTATGAGATAGATTCTGCTGTTCTTGCACATATAAATAAAATTTATTATTATTATTATTATTATTAAACATATCATTCAAACATTCACAGGTATAGATTGGAAAATGTCTGTGAACCCCTAGAATGATGACTTCAACGAAAGCTAACTGGAACCAGGAGTTAGCAAACCTGGAGTCCACTCAATCAGATAGATAGATAGATAGATAGATAGATAGATAGATAGATAGATAGATAGATAGATAGATAGATAGATAGATAGATACTTTATTAATCCCCAAGGGGAAATTCACAATGTAGTGCATTTACAGTATATGCACACACATAACTAGGTTAAGGTGACTATCCCGGTTAAAGCAGAAACCTGCTTTCTTAATAATCTGCCTTTACATGCGCAATTATTCTTCTGGAGTTTTCCTTTACCAAAATGCTCTGATGTCATTAAACTGCGCAAAAAAGAATTAAATGTCATTATTGGCCCACATGAATTCAAAAATAAGTAGGAGGCCTGTGATCATTTTCTTGTGTTTTATAAAAATGTTTAGTCAAATTAACACTTTAATTATAGGTTTTTGTTACAGGATTGCATGCAGCATACAAAGGCCTGGCATACCGGTATGCATGCTTCCTGCCTTACACCCAGGGGTGCTGGAATAATAATAACACAAGTATATTTAGAATATGCATTAGGTTACTCCTTAGTTTAAAAAGTACATAACGTACATTACTTTTAATGCATTACCCTAATGCTGTCAAGATTGTGTTGCTAATCGTGGCACTGTTCATTCATCTCATCAACACAAGCTTGTGATTTCTGAAATATTGCAGCAGACTATTTTAGCCAGGAGAAGGAATAATGTAATTGCCTGAGCATTTGCCTCTAGAAATGTATCTTTGTGGATGCTTCTATCCGTGGCTACTGATAGTTTGTGGCACTAACACATGTGCAGGCTGACAGAGTGCAACAGACATACACAGACTACAAAATCCTTAACAGTACCCTGGTTAAGGGTTTACATGGCCACATAATCGGTTATCTGGGGAGAAATCTACTTCTGTTAACCAGGTTTCTTAAAGGCCAATACTTCAATTTCTCTTACCTGGAGTAAAGGATTAAATGACACATGCTAAATGACACAAGATTGGATGTCCGGTTTACAGATACTTTGACCAATAAAAAAAGACTCATCCATTTTGAATTTGCTATTCACAAGAAGCATTGCTGATGTGAAGTATGCTTTGTTTTTCCTCAGATGATCTTCAATCAAGAATTGTTAATTTTCATAAAGCAGAAAAAGGTTACAAAGTAATTTCAAAGAGTTTAGATATTTATCAGTCCACAGTTAGTCAAATTGTGTATAAACGGAGACGACTTAGTACTGTGGGTGCTCTCCCAAGAAGTGCTAACTCAAAAGGCACAACACAGAGCGCTCAGTAAGGTAAAAAGAAACCCCAGAGTGACAGCGAAAGTGTTGAAGAAATCATTTTAACAGGTTAACATCTCAATTCATGAATCTACCGTAAACAAAAAATATAACACATATGGCGTCCATGGCAGGACATCAAGGAGGAAGCTGCTGCACTCCAAAAAATCATTGTTGCATACCTGAAGTTTGCCAAAGATAATTTTGACACTCCACAAGTCCACTGGGAAAACGTTTTGTGGACTGATAAAACTAAGGTTGAATTGTTCAGGTAAAATATGCAGTAGTATGTATGGTGTAAACAGGGTGCCACATACTCACATGAAAATATCATCCCTACAGTCATGATTTGGGGCTGCTTGGTTGCCTTGGGGCCTGGACAGCTTGCTATTATTGAAGGGAAAATGAGTTCCCATGATTATCAAGGTATTCCACAGGATAATGTCAGGGTGGCTGTCCACCCGGTGAAGTTCAGTAGAAGTTGGGTGCATCAGGCCAATGACCCTAAACATCAAGGTAAATCTACTACAGAATGGTTCCAAAAAAAAGAAAATCTGCCTTTTGGAGTGGTAAGTAAGAGCTGAGACCTTAACCCAATGGAAATGCTGTGGAATGACCTCAAGAGAGCCATCTACACCAGACATCCTAAGAATATGGTTGAGCTGAATCAACTCTGTAAGGAAGAATAGTCCAAAATTCCTCCTGAATGAGTGCAGGTCTGATTTGTGTCTACTGGAAGTGCTTTTTGAGGTCATTACTGCCAATGGAGATTTGACCGGTTCTCAAATTCAAGGGTTCACTTACTTTTTATACAGCATACAGTGAATGTTTGATTGGTTTGTTCAGTAAAGACATGAAGATTATAATTGTGTGTGATATTAGCTTAAGCATATTGTCTGTGCTTGGGACCGAGATCACATTTTATGACCAATTAATGCTGGAAAAAAGGTCATTTCAAAGGGTTCACATACGTTTTCTTGTCACTGTACGTGGATATAAAATCTCTCATGATGTGTGTGTCTACAGAAACTTGTGGAACAGCTACTTTCAAGATTATTCACTCACAGGTTATTTTTCCATCCTTAATTTATAATATCTTTACTAAGTGCTTTCTTTCTTTGTAAATAATATATAAAAAGAGGAGAGCAGACATACTTGCAAAGCACCGTTAACAAATTGCCAGTCATGTCTGTGCCAATGACCTACTTCTAGAAAAATGTAGTAGTGTCAATATGTAACAGTTACGCTGGGTAGCAAATATGCTTTGCTCCTAAATTGTATTTTCTTCTCTAGTTGTGCATCTTTGAAGAGACTTCTGGATTTGCACAAAGGTTTAGAAATGAGCTCAGGAACTGCCATATGTTAAACGTAAGAAATGATCGCAACATCAACTTAGAAAATTTAATTGAAGGCCTGGCACTGTGTCACCCACCGGCACCAGGGAGGCTCTGTCAACAGTGGCACAGCAGTCATCTGTGTCTGAACCTTGTGTATACAGGATCCCCATGTTTTTTACTTCAGAAACACATTACAGACCAATCATAGTACACGTGGCATGGATGTAGAATTGAATATTTGTGTTCCTTGCTCAGATTAAGAGACGGCCAAGTCTGGGATTTCAATGTGTCCTCAGCCACACTGATGTCTAATAATGATCTGAACAATTACTTATCACACCAACACTCCCACACTCAGTGTATATGTCTATACACTGTGGGAAGAAAGCAGAGCTCCCTGGGAGAACATGCAAACTCCACAGACAGAACTGAACCAGAATCAAGGCACTGTGAGGCGGTAATGCTAACATTAACCAATGCACCACATAACCATCACTAACTGTTCGGTTTTACACAATGCCTTGTGGGATTTTTTTTTTATCATTTAACATCTATCAAAGAGGAATGGCTCCTACTGTATTGAGAATGTTGAGATATTCACAAAACACTACACTTTACAGTGGACAGTGGCTGAATGCTGCATAGATTCCAATTTTAAAAAATCAGAAGGAACTGGGTATTTAAAAAAAAAAAAAATATATATATATATATATATTCCAAATGCTATTTAATTATATTACCGCCAAAGGCTTTTCATTCTGCCTTGGGTCTTCATGGCTGAGTCACCCATTGGCCTGGCTGGCTCTTTTCAGAGATGGTTTTACAGCCTACAGATAGCCGGGCACTGAACTGTCATCTTGAGAAAATCAAAGAAAAATAAGATTTGTGAAATTTATTTTTGCTCAACTTCTTAGCAATGGTAGTACTAGGGTTTTGTACTGTGTTAGCCATTATGAATGTAGTGACAAGTCAAGTAAGATGACACTTTATATTGGCTAACTAAAAAGATTACAATATGCAAGCTTTCGTGGCAACTCAGGCTCCTTCTTCAGGCAATGATAGTATTGCTGCATCATTGTAAGGAGATCATGGGTTCACATCCCAGGTTCTCCTTGCATGGAGTGCAAAGTGCTTGAAGTAGTGAGAAAAGCGCTATATAAATGTAAAGAATTATTATTATTATTTCATAGGGCTGCAGTCCTCCCAGCCATATGTTACAGCTAAGATATCCACCAGCTCCCTGCAACCCTGACCAGGAAAAAGTGACGGTAGACGTCAAATTTATTTCAAACACACCTGGTGTATGCACACTACTCGTATGGAAAGGAGACAGACAGAAATGCATTCTTTCAGATTGTTGATTACCCTTTAATTAACCACCTCTGTAGCAGATTCAGAAAGTATTCAGACCCTTTCACTTCCTGCACACTTTATTGTGTTGTAGGTTTAATTTTAAAAGGATCAATGTGCCATTTTGCCCATCAGTGTACACTCAATAACCCATAATGACAAAGTGAAAAGATGCTTTCAGAAATTTCTGCAAATTTATTAAAAATCAAAAACTGAAATCTCTCATTCATATAAGCATTCAGCCCTTTCGATGTGACACTCCAGCTTGTGCTCAGGTGCCTCCTGTTTGTTTTAGTTGTCCATGAGATGTGTTTAGACTGTGATTGGAGTCCAGCTGTGGCAAACTGAATTGATCGGACTTTAGAAAGGCACTCACCTGTATATAAGATTCCATAATTCACAGTGCACGTCAGGATAAACCAAGCCATGAATTTTAAGGAATTCTCTGTAGGCCTCCGCATTCAACTTGTGATGATGCATAGTTCAGGGCAAGAGTATGAAACCATTTCTAAAGCTTTGAGAATTTCTAGGAGCTCAGCGGCCTCAATAATTGTGAAATGGAAGAAGTTTGGAATCACCAGAACTCTTCCTAGAATTGGCTGTTCAGCCAAACTGAGTAACAAAGCAAGAAGGACCTTGGTCAAGGATGGGACCAAGAACCTAATGGTTGCTCTAACAGAGCTCCAGAGGTTCGCTGCTGAGATAGGAAGACCTGTCAGAAGGCAAACTACCTCAGCAGCTCTCCATCAATCAGGTGTTTATGTTAGAATGGCTAGACAGCAGTCATTCTTGAAAAGTGGCATATGGCAGTTTAAAAGACTTTAAGAGCATGAGGGAAAAGATTATTTGGTCTGACGAGACAAGTCATACTCTTTGGGTAGAACTCTAAACACTATGGTGAAGACCAGACACTTCTCATCACCTGCCTAATATCATCACTGTGGTGAAACATGGTGGTAGTCTTATCATGTTATAGGGGTGCTTCTTGGTGACAGTCTTTGACTGTCCTTGAGTGGCCCAGCAAAAACCCAGACTTATACCCCACAGAACATCTGTGGAGAGACCTGAAGATGACAGTTTAAAGACACTTCCTGTCCAATCTAATGGAGCTTGTGAAGATATGCCAGGAGGAATGGAAAAAACTTTTCAAATTCTGGTGTGCAAAGCTTGTAGAGACTTACCCTAAGAAGAATCAAAGCTGTAATTGCTTTCAAAGTTGCTTCTACAAAGTACTGAATTAAAGGACTAAATACATATACGAATGAGAGATTTCAGTTTTTGATTTTTTATTAATTTGCAGATCTTTTTGAAAACATATTTTCTTTGTTATTATAGGTCATTGAGTGTCGATTGATGGGACAAAATAGCAATTTTTGTCATTGAAAATTAAACCTGGAACACAATAAGGTATGCAGAAAGTGAAGGGGTCTGAATGCTTTCTGAAACTACCGTACATCAGTCCATTCAGTGGGGTTCAAGAAAAAGACAAAAACCATCCCAAGGAGGAAGATCAGTCATTTGCTGAGCATGCTACCTCAGATTGGGTCAATTTAGTGTCAATCATCCTTGCCTTTGGGATTTGTAAGGAAGTCAGAGAACCTGGGAAAACTTAAAGGACAGCAACTGGACTGGAAATCCCTCTGCAGCTCCTCTAACCACCCAGCTATGCCATAGGACTCATTCTGTGTGCTCACCACTAATCTCTTAAAAGCCTTGTTTACTTGACAGCCATTTTCTCTTTAATGGTGTACTGTTTGCAGTAGCTTATCATTACAAACACTGAAAATATGTTCTGCTGTTATTCTTTAGAATGGCATAGTGATGGAAATGTTAGCTGCCTCTCAGGTCCAGCAGCTTGAATCTGAAAATCTGAAAGGCAGCCCTAGGTCCAAGGCAGAAACAAACCGTGGATGGGATGCCAGCCCAGTGGATTTCACACTGAGTCCCTCACACTGCCTTATTGCACATTTCTGAAATGTGGGAGTAAAGCAAAGTAACAGGAGAAAACTTACAAAAACAAAACAACAAAGACCTAGGGAGGAATTGTGCTTTGCAACTGCCACCTTGCCACCATGTTAGAATTTTCCAAAGTTTAAAATCTCCTAGACTATTGTTGGAATGTGTTAAACAGGCAGAGAGTAAGCTGTTTTTGATCAAAACAACTCTGTGAAGAAACACTTCCGTCATTGTGAAAAATGCAATACACGACTCAGTTTCGTCCGATTGCAGACACTCAAGCTGCAACATTCACATAATTAAATAATTAATTCCATATACAGATAATCTGACAGGCTAAAATCCCAGTCAGAACCAGAATGTGCTAGAAGAAATCTGTTTCTCACTACAGACTGACTTCCTGTTACGAGCTGCTAGATGTTCAAAGATTTATATGTGTTTGTCAGCATGAATTATCCAACTGGTACATAAAAAAATTGTTAAAAACTCATTTTTTCCCATAAAAACTCCCTTCATTTTCTGAACTCTCTTAACCTAGTACAGAGTAGTAGCCTATCTCATTTTTTTGGGGGAGAACCCACCATGGACAATATAGATATGTCAGTTCATCTCAGGGCACATTTACTCACATCAGGCCGACAGTCAACTAACATAACACGCATATGTTTGGGATGTGTCAGAAACTCACAATACACAGAGAGAGAGAGAGTGAGCACACGGAGACAGGGAGAAGGTACAAAATCCACACAGACCTAAGGCTGCAAGACCGCAGTGCTTTGCACTGCACTTCCATAGAACCCTTCATCTCAAACAAAATGCAGACAAATATTTTATCACCTTCTTTCATCTGCCGTGTTTTGTTTCACCAGAATCAGGAATCCAAAATAAAACTCAAGTGAAAAGTCTTCTCGAGCTTATCAGTGCAAACATGTTTTGTGTGCACGAGCTCGGCTCAATACCTTGCCACAAACAGACAGCAAGTCTGGAAGTGCGGCAAAGGCTCACTGCTGGATAACACATTTTGGCTGGAGTGGTCATTTTTGGTGATTGGGAGACTAGTATCATGTTTTGCATTTAGGGCAAGTGGCAAAATGCACAGTAAAAACAACAAGACAACTTTGTTTAGTCTGCCTTATGAAGACAGCTAGGGGCTTTTGTTTAATTTACTTTGTGTTCTTTATCCGAGTTACTCTTCCACGTCTGGTTCAGAGTGTGTCTAAGCAATAGACTCAAGGAAAGTAAAATAAAACAAATTCTGAGCCTAGTTGTTGTGCAGTGTTATCTGGTGGCAGCATGTAATAACCAATCAACCTAATGCCTTCGTCCAATGAGTAATGCCACACTTTTTATATTTACATACATATTATTTGCTAAAAAATACATCAGAAATTAGAAACAAACTGTGTAAACTGTTCAGGCTCTATCATGGATGTTTCACGAAGGAGAACTCAAAAGTCTTTGCCCATTAATATGACAATATCCTCTTTTCCCCTCAAGGTGGCAGATAGTTATGAAGAGGGCATGTTGGCTGAGCTCTGGAAGGTCTTATGGCAGAATAAACTAAAGCAGCAATAGTGCAAATGGTCCAGGGCTGACATGGATAAAATGTGGGTAGGCATGGTGTCTCTGCCACAAGAAGAGGGCATACAAGATGTTGGAAGCTCTGAGTGAAGCCTTGACAGGGTTCAGTTCAGGACCTGGAGCTTGCCTGTGGTGTTTCACATGGTGGTGACCGGAGTAATACTCAGAGCCCCATGAGTAAGGAGTCTTGGCAGCCTTACAGAGCTCCACGGTCCGGCTTAAAGTCTAAGACAGGTCACTGTCTGGGTGGTGTCTTTAGGTTATTCCTGTGCACTTGTGGGCTTTTTCATGGTACACTAGATGACTGGTGACTTCAAATTGTACCAACATGAATAAGTGGGCCCTGTTCAATGTTGTTTAACAGAAATTTTAGTGATTGGCAATAATGGATATAATGAGGTTATTAGAAATAAACTTGATGCATTAGGATTAAAAGTCAAAACGGAGGTAAGGAATTTAGGGGTAACTATTGACTGTGACCTGAATTTTAAATCACATATTAATCCGATTACTAGGACAGCATTTTTCCACTTAAGAAATATAGCAAAAGTTAGACCTCTTACATCATTGAAAGATGCTGAGAAATGAATCCACGCTTTTGTTTTCAGTCGACTAGATTACTGTAACACTCTCCTGTCAGGACTACCCAAAAAAGACATAAATTGATTGCAACTAGTGCAGAATGCAGCTGCTAGAATCTTAACTAGGAAAAGAAAATCCGAGCACATATGTCCAGTTTTGATGCCACTACACTAGTTACCTATGTCATTCAGAATTGACTTTAAAATACTGCTTATAGTTTACAAAGCCTTAAATAATCTCTCTCCATCTTATATTTTAGAATGTCTTACACCTTACACTCCAAATCGTAACCTTAGATCTTCAAATGAGTGTCTGCTTAGAATTCCAAGAGCTAAACTTAAAAGAAGTGGTGAGGCGGTCTTCTGCTGTTATGCACCTAAAATCTGAAATAGCTTGCCAATAGGAATTCGCCAGGCTAATATGGTGGAGCACTTTAAAACACTGCTGAAAACACATTACTTTAACATGGCTTTCTCATGGCTTCATCTTAGTTTAACACAGAAGCTCTGTATATTCAATTAATTATCATTACTATTCCTGGTGGCTCCAAAATCCGTACTAACCCCGATTTTCTCTTCTGTACTTTTTCCGGTTTTCTGCAGTGGCAACCTGCGCCACCACTACCTGATCAAAACACTGTGATGTCTCTACATTGATGGATTAAAGGCCAGAAGTCCACATGACCGTCATCATCAAGTTCTTCCATGAGAACACTGAATACCATGAGGACTGATTGAAGTCATTTATGTTAGGTAGAATGCCTAGAGGAGGCTGGGTGGTCTTGTGGCCTGGAACCCCTGCAGATTTTAGTTTTTCTCCAGCAGTCTTGAGTTTTTTTTTGTTTTTTCTGTCCTCCCTGGCCATCGGACCTTACTTTTTTTCTATGTTAATTAGTGTTCCCTTATTCTAATTTTTATTTATTTTGTCTTTTTTTCTCTTTCTTCATCATGTAAAGCACTTTGAGCTGCATTACTTGTATGAAAATGTGCTATATAAATAAATTTTGTTGTTGTTGTTTCTTTCTAGAATGGACTATGGCACTTTGTGATCCTTTATTCAAAAAACTACAAGGGGGATATTCAGTACCTATTAAAAGTATTTACTTTCTCAGATGTTTTCACATTTTTTTATCATACAACATTGAAACACAGTGGATTTAATTTGGCATTTTTGACACTGATCAAATAGAAAAAGAGGTGATTGAAAAGCACAAGTCAGGGGATGGAGACAAAAAATATCCAACTTGCAGAGCAGTCTTTGTAGCCCAGATAAGAAATGGAAAGAGCATGGAAGAACTATAAATCTGCGTGAGCAGGCCGTCCACAAAAACTGAGTGATCATGAAAGAAGAAGAATAGTGAGGGATGCCAGCAAGAGACCTATGAAAGCGTTACTGTGCAAGCTGGGATTGGAGAGACATTGTGCATACAATAACTGCTGTTCCAGTTGCAACTTTCTGGGAAAGTAGCAAAATGAAAAAACATGCCTAACATCTCAGCTAGAGTTTGACAGAAGGCACATGGGAGACTCTGGGGTCAGTTGGGAGAAGATTCTATGGTCTGATAGATCAAAACTGAGCTTTTAGCAGTCAGACGAAACGCCTTATTTAAACACTGCACATTATCAAAAACACACCACTTCAGCATGAAGCATGGTAATGGCAGCTGTGGGGATGTTTCTCTGCAGCAGGCCCTGGAAGACTTGTGAGCGTAAAATAAATGTAGTAAAATACAGGAAAATGTGTGAAGAAAACCTGATAGAGTCTGCAAGAAATCTGCACCTTTGGAGACAATTTGCTTTGCAGCAAGAGAACAACAATAAAGCTACAGACAAATGGCTTCAAAACAACAATGTTAATGTCCAGAAGCGGCCGAGTCAGAGTCCAGATCTCAGTCCTAGTTGGAACAAGTAAGCCCGCGATTCGCTAGCGAATCGTAAATCCTAGAATGGCAATCAGTTTCTGTTCCGTCCGATATGTGGATGGATGACATATCATGGAGGGCGGGTGCGTCTGGGGAAATGTCATTTAATCCAATAAGCATATCTGTACTAAAGCAGTTTCGTTTTGTGGAGACGTGAGTCTGTTGCCTTCGCTGACACCGACTGCTTGAACAGGTTGTGTTGTTTGGGGGCCACCTACTGACTCTGGGAAGCCGCTGCGTCTGACTGTGGGGCGAGCGCCACAGCGCAATATGCGCCTCGGTGAGAAGCCGCTGTGTGAAGACATATCATGGAGGGTATATGTGGTGGTGTGGGCGGTCACGTCCAGGCAGCTGTACAACCTGGCGTGCACGCTTTACCTCAGGTGTACTTCACAGGTCGTAGTCTCGTTTCTGTGTTTTCTTTGGTTTGAGCCGTGACTCCTTTCGCAAGCGCGTTGCAGACGCCACAGCGTTTTGGGACGCCGCTGCGTTTGACTCTGGACTCTGGGGCGGGCGCCAAACTGAATGACCGTTATGTGATCTACATTACTGGCACAGTGGATTAGAGCAAGTGTAGTTTACAGGTGGCGGGCTCGTTGCAGTGCGGCAGTGCGCGTGACATCCGGTTTACAACCTTCTCGTTTCTGTGTTTTCTGTGCAGTGCAGCAGTGCATGTGCGCCTCGATGTGCCCAGCGCCCAGCACCCTGCGTCCATATCCAGTTTACAACCTTCAGTTAGTAAGATGGATGTGTGGCTGAACCTGTGGAAGGCTCCATGTAACATGACAAAGCTTGAGAAGTTTTGCAAAGACGAATATGGAAAAATCAGCCTCAATGTTAGCTCACTTCCATCTTGGACCAAATTTTTTTTTTTGCATTTCTCATTGAATTTTCCAGAGTACCCATAGGAAACCCACACAGACACAGGGACAATGTGCAGACTCCAAACAGGGGGATCCTGGAACGAAAACGTTGAAGTCCTTACTGTGAGGCAACAACGCTACCACTGTGCCACTGTGCTGCTCCTTGTTATAAGGTATATTAACCAAATGTTGATATTCTCAGAGTCTTACGAACACAGCCAGGATTTTTTTGGATAAAATTTCACTGCTCATAGATTTTGTGAAAACAGAATTGGATTAAGTGGTTTGAGATCTCATCTTAAGTACCTTATAATATTCATGTAGTCATCCTTTTCCTGACTTGCTTATGTAGTTAAAGGTTACATGGGGCTAAGGCTATAAATATGAAGTGTATTTAGAAAGATCTTCAAAATGTTATTTTCAGTTTTATAGGCTAAGAATCAAGAGATATACAATTAGATATGTTTATAAACTGCATGTATATTTATAGACATATTGTAAATATGAATATTCAAGCATTATTATTAATGATGTGATATAGTTAATATAGTTATTAAATCAAATACATGATTTTCATATATAAAAAGGAATAGTTTAGCACTCTACAAAAAATACTGTAAGTGGATGTTATAATGGATCATGAACACACAGCAGTCAGACCTTCTGGAGAATGCTGAGATATACTGCATCTCCTGAAAAGCATGTGGATTTCAGGATTCAGTTCCTGTCTTCATGCTATAAAAAAGACATTGATGAATCCAGCTGATCAGCTGAGTGTCTGTGGTCAAAACACACAGGCTGCCATTCTGATCCCATAGAGGCTGTCTGCCTCTGTAGTAATGAAAACTGTCTCAGATTATTCAAGAATTCTCTAAACTGCAACCAATAACCCAGAACAGTTCAGAGTGTGAGTACCGACTCCAGCTTTAGAGGAATAAGGAAGTCTCTTTCACTCACCTTCAGTGGGACATCACCAGGTACTGCCCATTGCTATTGGGTATAGGTATAGACAGAGTGCCTACATCTTTTCAAATGATGACATAATAAATGAACCTCAAATTAAGAACAGAAAAGTTTATGAAATATAAACTGATAGATAGATAGATAGATAGATAGATAGATAGATAGATAGATAGATAGATAGATAGATAGATAGATAGATAGATAGATAGATAGATAGATAGATATGAAAGGCATTAACATAATAATTTGGTTACAAATATGCACTTATACAGAATACAAAAAAACACACACACACACAGGGGTTCCTAACTGAAGAAAGAGCAATCAGGAGAAAGACAGAAAGTTGTGGTTAAATGGAAGCAGACGAGTTGCACCCGTTGGTAGTCACAGATGCAGGCAACTATTCAGGAAAGATCAGAAAGGGGAAATCCAGCATGTGATTATTGTTTTCTTTAGTGTAAGCTTTCTTCCTTTATTAGCCCTTGCTTTGTGTGATAATAAAAGCTTCTACATTTTGTGGTCTGCAGCTTTTTGTTTCAGGTCTGGGGTCATGCCAAGTGCCACCACCATTTCAAATGCCCATGCCAGAGTCTAAAAAAAGGCCAATTGAATTCATGTCTGAATTAGAATCTTAATACAATTTAAGAGACAGAATCTGTACAGTCCGGAATGAAGGAAAAAGTAGGCCTCCCGGAGGTCTGAAACATGTAAACATGATGTTTTCCTTCAGGAAACAGAGAGACACAATCAGGAGAAATGGGATGAAGCTGGGGAGTGTAGATTAACATTAAAAGAAAGCAGTTGTATTTATGTCCAGGGAATACTTCCAATGAAATATGCTGATGGAACATGTTGCAGAAGGCAAGATCAACATTTGGACTTTTTTATGTTCAACTTGAAAGACATTAAATGGAGGGATTCTGTTTCTCCTAGCTAACCTTCAAGAAGTTGTTCAGGCAAACCTTTGTGGACTGAATGATCTTCTCTCACTATGATTTTATCAATAGCATTATTACTTTTGCTATGTTCATTTCACCAAAGTGCAGGTGTGTCAACAGTCATTCTTGAGACAGCAAAGGGGAGAGCAAAACTTGTGGTAGGAGGAACAGCTAACAAAGAATGTGAAAAGTGGTGAGTTCAGAGGGGACAAAAAGTGTTACGAGGGTTGGAGGAAACTGAGTCATTGCTTGTAAGGCGGACAGACAGAAATGAGGAAATGGTTACAGGCTGAGGTAAAAGGTGTCAGTATTCATACAGTATAGATGAAAAACAGACACATTATGGATATGGAGAAGGTGCTTTGAAGTCTGAAAGAGTTGGTTTGTAGGGAAATATCAAGAGACATCTGTCCGTCCATTTAAAAAGCCTGATATTGTCATTAAAAGATCAGGAGCTGGACCTTAGGTTGCCAGAACGGGACACCATCTACTGCAGGGAACTCTCACTCAAAATCATCACATATGTTAAACACAGAAAACGTAATGTTTATAAGCAGATATACTGCTGCATGTTGAAGTATGTGACAAGAGGAAAATGGATGATACAGTTTATTACCAATAAGAGGACACATTGGGACAATGGATGAATGGCACTGGTGTCTAACATCTTCAGAGGACTGGTTTTGACTTTCAGCCCAATTGCTGTCAATTGCATTCACAACTGTCACTTTATTTATGAACTCCATTTTTCTTTATGCGTATTAACTGGGTACTGTTATGAAATGAAGCCTGTTGTTAGGCCATGGCAATACTGCACAATGGCTTAACTGGCCAGGCCAGGCCTTCACTGCCTGACTAAATTAAACCTCACTCAGTTGGGCCAATCCCTAGCCCATGTGATCTGACTCAGGCTTTGCAGGCCTAAAAGGGATGTAAGCCAAAAATAATCTTAAAATGTCTCTAACTATCTCAAAAGCCACACAAGAGGAGAATAACTATAAACCTCAGCTTGTGCATGTGTGGGCAAATGAAAAATCTTTATAAAAATGAAGATTTTGCAAAACACCAAAAAATATAACAAAAATTCCACAGTGCAAAAAATATCATTAAAGGAATTGCCAAAAGGGTACCCCCCCCCCCCCCCCCCTTCTTGGGGTATTACTCACAAAAAACCAGGAACAAAACAGAATACATACTTTCACACAGAAACATAATTACACAAAACTGAAATATTATGAATGTAAAATAAATAGCTATTGAAAAAATATAAAACGCACTTTAGCAAATAGCATAAACAGAAAATACATGATGTAGTAGACACATAACAGGTACACTAAAGTGGCACTGTATGTGGGTATGTGCATGGTGCTACCCTTGTAATTGATCAGTGCCTCTAGAGTTGGCTCCTTTCTTGAACTTGCTATTGCCATGATAGACCCCAGTACCCATGACCCTGAGCTGGATTAAGCTGGCTTGATAATAGATGGATGGGCCATGTCTCATGTCTGCAAATTTTGCCATTACATGTAGCCATTTGAGCCAAAGTCTTTGCTTTCTTAAGATAATCTTCTTTGTTCACTAACTGTTGTATCACTGCACCAATTCCTTCTTTATAATTTTTAAGTTTGTTGTTGTTTCCTTTATGTTTTTGATTATTCTGTGAATGTTTATGATTTCCTGCCACTGCTTTTGTTGCTTTTGTAGCCTAACATACATTTTGACCTTTTTTTAATTTTGTTCCGCTATGGTTTTATTTGCTCCTTTTGGTTCCTGTTCCTTCCCATTCCACATCATTACATTGCCTAGTTGCTCGATATGTCTATGTTCTCATCTTACTGATGTCACAAATATGAATCACCTACTAAATCACACTAATGAATACTCTGATCCTTTAGCTCTGTGTCTACTATGCCTTAAACAGAGGAGGGAGTGGACACATTCAAGGAAGCGGACAATTCTAACTTGTTAGTATTACACAGTGGCTCACATGAAGATGTATAATAATTACACAAGGCACCGGCAACACAGATGTGTCCTTGAACAATACAAGGAAAGAAACAAAACAAAAGTAAGAAATGCGCTGTTTTCATTACAATACTATTGAGCACTTTTTCAGTCAGGTTGTAACTCTGTGTAGGGTGAGAATGACTATCTAGGTTATAAATCATCTTTGATGTGGAGTCAACCAGCTACAATATATTAACACAGTGTTACATTTTTATTTTTTATTTTATTATAATTTGGTAAATTTTATTTTTCCTCACATCTTGCTTTCTTTCTTAACACAATGTCATTTAGAAAAATCACATGTCCGTGATCATCCCTCTGATGCCATCATGGAAGTGACAATATGCGTAAGCATATTCAGGGTTAATTCATCCAAGGTTTATTAATTTTGCTAACTTTTGAACAAAAAGGTTGTTAAGATGAAAGAAAAAATAACTTTGCTCTCTCAATATAAGCTAGAGTATTTTTTAGTATATTTGTTACACCTTGCCTGATGAAGGGGCCTTAGCTGCCTTGAAAACTTGCATTTGTAATCTATTTAGTTAGCCAATAAAAGGTGTCATTTCACCCAACTTTCTCCTGCATCAATCTATGGCTAACACAGTACAACACTCTACTAATATGCATAAGCGTGAGAGTCACTTCATGCACTATCCCTTGACAAAGTCTTCATTACTGTAGTTAGCGTCTGAATTCTTGTAGGCTCTTATGTTAGGTTTTTGCTTCTGCTTACAACTTCAATTTGCTTCCAACTTCTGATTAACGTCTAGCTCCTTATTGTTTTGGCTTTCAACTACTTCTGATCTCATGGTTTTGACTCCTTCCTCTGCCTGACTTTGTCTCGTTCTTGGTTAACCATCACCTGGTCTGTTGCTCCCTCACAATACTCCTGTGACACACCTTGTGTTCCCACAGGTTGATCCAAATTTGTGACTGTTATAAATCCAAGTCTTTTGCTGCAAGATTTATTTTTCCATTTTTGACACATGCACTGTATCTTTTGTCTGTCTTTATGTTAATTATTTTACAATTATTAAGACAATGCCATTTTGCGCTCTGTTTGTTGGATGGACACAGTCATTATACTCATTGCTGGCAACATGATATGGAGGTCATATGGAGATTTGTGTCATCATGATCTATTAAAGATAGCAGTGCATAGCTCCTAGTTTGTGTATGTTGGATTTCTCTTTTAATGAGTAACTTCTACCTTCTTGCTAGTGTTTGTGGAAGCTAACAGGTGCTTCCATGAAGACTTTAGAGGTAGGACTTCTTGCACTGTTAATTTGATAACTAATGTAAAGATGCTTCAGGTTCGGTTTACTGAGCTCTGGGTTACAAACCTAGCCTATTTCTTTACCATGATTAAGATATACCTTTTGTGCATCCATTTCCTAGTTGCAAACTGCCAATGCCTTTTTTAATCTTAGCCAGTTCAAAACAATTGTATGAAAACAGAGCTCATATGGCATGCAAAGCTGGATGGAGCAAATGTTTAACTTCCATGTACCACTAGTTTTTGTTTCAAATTTAGCTCAGACATTTTATTTTAAAATAACTGGTAAATCCTTCCCAAATTAAGAGTACTGTTGACGACAGTTATCACACTGGGGACACTTGATTTCAGTCATTAATTTCTTAGTTAAAACACACTGGGTAACAAAATGTAACATTTTTTGACACATATTATAGGTAAATCTTAAAGGATTTTTTGTCTTGAATTCAAATATCTAGTTAGACTTTCTCTGTCACACAAAGATATTAAGCAACACACAAATAAAGTAACAATAAACATATATTTACATTTTTCATACATTTTGGGAGTGTCTCACCTAAAAAATAGAAGTGTACAATTTCTGCAGTACTTCCTCAAGAATATCCCTCTTAAGGGTCCAGCAGTAGTCAGCAAGCATACTGAGTCTCGACTTGCCTTTTTCAGGGAAAAAAATCTGGAAAATTATAAACCATTCACAACAGCAATACCAACATTTTGATCTTGAATTTAATTTTTAAAAACCTAAAAGTGATTATATACTAAATATGCAGCCTAAAAAAGACATAACTCAAAAATTATGGGGGATAAAATAAGTCTGAATATATTTCTTAAATCAAGATGAAAAGGTACCATTAAAACACCCCTAAGCTGTTCAGTGAAAAAATACTTGTTGACCAGAGTTATCTAGTCTTATCATAATTGTTCTTTTTTTTTTTGACTCTTTTAAAAAAAATTTTTTTAATACATATTCACTCATACTCCTAGTTTGTTATTAAGGAGTCAAAACCGATCTTTTATAAAGACCAATACACACACCAAAAAAAAAAGTTCCTTTTAACAAAAGCTATGATTTAATACTATTTTTTGTCAAAGAAAAGGAATCACAAACAATTACCTAAATATCCAAACGCAGATGATCCAGAAACACAAGTGCCAAGTTTCATTTGGCCGTGCCAGTGATGTCATATATGTTGCATTCCTGGACCATCCTTGGTAAAATTGCCATAACAACAGCCCACATGATTGCTCTAAAATGGGTGGTACCAATATTAAAACAAAATGTGGCCATCAGATAACACAAAATTATTTCATCTTGTAAATCACACCTTTTGGGGAAAACAAATGCCAGAATCAACTTCCTTGGGATCAAAAACTCCAGAATAGATGTATTGATTGTAGAAATGTTTCACAGAAACATGAAAAAAATTAAATAAAAACTGCCAATTATAACTCTGGAGTCAGAGTCAGCCCCAGCCTGTTTATGCCATACCTTGATTGGCACAACACCACTGCAAGAACGGAAAAATAAAATTTAATTAAAAAAAAAATGTCACAAAAGTAATATGCAAAACACAACCCAAACTCTTGATGGAGTCTTGGTTTTACAAAGAAGATCAGGTGAGTTGGTGGCCTTGTCGTGCTTCAGGGCCTTTGATACTGTGTACTAACTCACGTGATCCAGCCCAGCGTGTCATATAACAAAGAATGCAAGGCAGCCACACAGAAAAAATAAATAAATAAATGACACACATGACAATGTGGTGCTATTTACAGGGAACAAAATGCAAACTGTTTTATTAAAACTTTAAAAATGCTGTGGAGTAGAGATCAGCTAGCAGCAAATCACACTTTGCTTGTCCAGTTACTTAAGCAGCTTATGGCTGTACATATCTTGCACCTTGTCTCTTATTTAAGGTCTTGCATTCCATCAGGTGTACAAAAATGTACCAGGGCCATTTTAAAACAGTGAGGCCAGTTTTAATTTTCACATGGCCACTGCTACGTCCTCTTTAAAGTTCTGAAAATGATCAAACAAGCCTTCAGGTAATGAGTGACAAGCCATTTAGTAGCTGTCAGAATCGCTCCTGGGCTCCACCCTTTGATTCATTTACCGTCTGTCTTTGGCCCTGCCCCTTTGGCTGTAATGCTAAGCAACATGAATTATGTAGCATGGGATTGGTGTAAGTAAAATTTTATTTATAACACACATTTAAAAAAACATGAGTGTCATCCAAAGTGCTGCACAGTATTAAGGGAAAATAAACCAAATAAGCAACATAAATTCATCATGTAGTCAAACTGTAAAATTTCAAAATAGAAGATGGTGGTCATTACACCCCAGTCAACAACTTTAAGACAATTTATCTTTATTCAAAACTATTGAAAAAATCTAAGTTTTAAGCCTGTTACACATCTTATTTCAAAAGTTATACCATTCCAAAGTCTAGTAGCTATGACACTGAAAGCTCAGTTCCCTTTATGCTTCAATCTGGCTCGAGGTATGAAGAGCAGAAGCTGATCTGAAGAAATGAGTGAACATTTATAACATTAAAATTTGTGATTTGATTTAAGAGATGCCAAGCATTTCAGAGCTTTAAAAACCAACCTTCAACAGTATCCTAAAATTAATTGGAAGCCTTTGCAATGATGCTAACACTGACATGATATGTTCTCTTTTTCTAGTGCCAATCAGCAACCATTCAGCTGCACTGAACCAATTGTTGGCATGACACAGCTGACTGGGTAGATCTGCGCCCTAGTGCTGTTCCACTTTAGCATCTGCAAGAGCCGTTGAGTTTAGTGCTTTGTTTCCACTCATGTTGTTAGATTTTGCCTGCTGTCTGCCTTTTTGCTCTTGTTTTGATTCAGTATTTCTGCCTTATCATTTTGTGACCTTGTGCTAGTTTTTGTTTTTTTTTATCTTTTGAAATGCAGATCTTAATAGAAATATATATATTTTTAGTATGGCATAGCTTTTGTGCTCATTTCTGCTCATTTCTACTTGTATCATCACTTCAGTTTGTGCTGGCGGTCATTATGGGGCATCGTTTGAATCTGTGCCATCATGACAAGATTTGTGCACTGTAGGGGGGGGGGGGCTGCATTGAATCAGCAAGCAACCATCTCTGTGGGCAGTTGGTCGGCATTAGCTTGATGGTTATCTGGAGATTAAGACAGTTTACATTTGTGCACAAATCCTTCTATATAAAAAAGAACAAAATGCATAAAGTAAAAAAATATCTATCTGTATCCATGGGGCCAGTTCAAGCAGCACCTGGCACAAGGCTAGAATCAAGTCTGGAATGGATGCCATTGCTTTGCAGGCCATACACAGTCACTCAGATCAGTTTATACAGTATACATATATTAACCTAATATGTACTAGCCTGGGTTTTGACCCTGACTGCTGGGCCACCATTCACTGCAGGTTTGCAGAGAGCCAGAGGCTATCCTGCCACAGAGCACAAGGCACACACCAAAACTGGATGGGCTTTCAGTCCATCACAACTACACTCACTCAGTGCAGGACAGTTGAGATGAGAGCATGAGGAGAAAAATGTAAGCAGATACTGAAAAATGTGACAGTAAGCAGGCCAGGTTTGAACCTGTGACCCTGGTGCCATGAGACATCACCACTTACCTGTCTGCCACTGTGTTGTTTCATGGAAAACATTTTTTATTGCCACATTACATCTGTATTGCAGAAAAATGTGTTCTCCCCATGTAACTCTGGCTTCTGGAACATCAAAAACATTGATTTAGTGGTGCAGTAAGCCATTCAGCCATAAGCTCAGAAGCCATTCAGTTGCACTACGGCTTTGATATTGTCCAAAAACATATGTGATTTTTCTTTTTTTTTTTTTTTTACATAAATAACTAGAATAGACCACCTTTTTATTTAAGAAGCAATAGGAAAGTATGAAGTCCAATGATAAAAGGTGTCATTACAATACCTTTAAAAAACATTTACCCCTTTGGAAGTCTTCACAATTTATTGTTCTATAATGTTGAATCGCAGCAGATTTCATTTGTCTTTTTTGACACTGATCAACAGACAAAGACTTTAACGTCAAAGTGAAAACAGATATCTGCAAATTGGTGTAAGATAATTACAAATATAAATCATGAAGTAATAAATTGCATAAGTATTCACCTCAATATTTAGCAGATGCACTTTAGGCAGCCATGACAGCCTTAGGTCTGCGTCAATGGATCTTTGTCAGCTTTGTGTATCCAGACACTGCCATTTTCTCCATTCTTCTTTGTAAAACTGCTCAAGCTCTGCCAGGTTGCATGCTGATTATAAGTGAACAACTTTTATGACATTCAGCTAGACATTCTCGCTAGGAAAGAGATCTGGACTCTGACATGGCCACTTCATGACATTAACATTGTTGTGTTGCTTTGACTTTATGTTTGGGGTCATTGTCATGCTGAAATACAAATCTTCTCCCAAGGCGCAGGTTTCTTGCAGAGAGCACCAGGGTTACTTCCATGATTTTCCTGTTTTGCTGTGCTCCACCCTTCACAAGCCTTCCAAGGCCTGCTGCAGATAATTATCCCCAAAGTATGAAGCTATCACCACCATGCTCCATGGTGGGGATGGTGTGTTTTTGATAATTTTATTCTCATCAGACCATAGAACATTCAGCTCGACATTAGAGTCTCCCATATGTCTTCTAGGAAACTCTAACCAACACGTTATACGCGTTTTATTTATCATTATCATTTTTTTAACAGAGCTTTTCTCTTTGCCACTCTTTCATAAAGCTGTGACTGATGAAGAACCTGGCAACAGTTGTTGTCTACACAGTCTCTCTAACCTCTGCCACTGCAGATTGTCATTCCTTCAGAGTTCTCATAGATTTCTTGGTGGCCTCCTTCACTAGTCTCTTCTTGCAGATTCATTCAGTTTTTGTGGATGGCCTGCTCCATGCAGATTTACAGCTGTGCCATCCTCTTTCAATTTCTTAATGACTGATTTAACAGGACTACAGTGGATATTCAGCAACTTTGTATTTACTTGTCTCCATCTGTTGACTCATGCTTTCCAGTTCCCTTTTCGTGGAGTTGCTTGGAGTGTCCTTTTGTCTTCATTGTGTTAGTTAAGCCACCATGCTGACTCACCACAAGTTGTCCCTTCCAGATAATATGCATCTCTCTATTATAATAAAAAAAATCTTGGGAAGAGAGATGAGATGTGACTTTCTTAGAGAGACACTTTCACGTCCCGCGAGACGAGACTTTTGCCAAGAGATTTAATCACACCCAGGGCTGGAAATAAAAGACAAAGAGTAGATGACAAAGTACTGTAGAACGTCATAAAGAATTCAAAAACATTGGCGCAATACTCATGCAGAGCAGGTTAGAGATAATGGAAGTACGAAAATTCGAAAGTCTCAAAAAAATGATAGTAAAGATCACATTAGCACAAACACACTGAAATTATTACTCTGTGAAATAATGGAACAGCAAAAAGAGACCGAATATATTGTTCAGATTTAAACTTTAAGTCAGAGACTTGTAGATCATCTAATTCGTGTTGCCATCAGGGAAAAGTAGTGTTTCTTCCCAATGAAGAAGGGTCTCTGTGAGAATTAAAAGATTTGTTGTTTGTTGAAAGTGAAATCCACATATGCTGTCATGCTTAGGTCACAGAGTTGCACAGATACACAGGAGATTTTATTGACTGAAACATTATTCAAACACTTCAAACAAACATAAGTCTCTTTTAGGAGTGAATCAAGCTCTGTGTGTAGTTGGAGGGGACAGTTCTGTCTCTCAATTAAAAGAATAGAAAATCTTCCTCTTCATAGGGACGCGCCTCTGGAGCAGGACCCCCAATAGGAGCAGAGGATGTCTGGGTGAGAAGAGAGACAAGGCAGTAACACAAAAGGACAGCTACAGTATAGGCTTTTAAATGTTCGAAGCACCACGTGAGATGCAGATCACGCAGCACGGCAACAGCAGCAGCAGCAATCCAGCAGCTGATTGAGCAAAGAGGAGGTTAAAAAAAACTGTATTTATTTCCCATTGTATCACCAATATGAGGGGGTTTCAGAGAAGCGACTGCGTCTCCTTGGGGTGCGTTCAGCCCTCTCTTTACAACACGAGCGGCAGAGACGTATAGTGGAGAAGCCCCCTAGTTTATAAGAAAATCAGCTGTAACCCCAAACAAATGATCTCCAGTGACCGAATTCTGAGACTTTTAAAGCCAATTGGCTGCACCAGCAATGACTTAGGCATGTCACGTTGAAGGGGGTAAATACTTAGGTGACCAATTAGTTGGTGTTTTCTGTTCTAAATTAATTGACACCATTTTGCACAGCTGTATTTTCACTCTGACATTAAAAAGTCTATTTCTGTTGATCAGTGTCATAAAGCCAAATTAACTCTATTGTTATTCAATGTTGTATAATAGAGGGGTTAATATGTTTTTTTACAGGCTTTGTATGTAATTATTTCTAAGAGTAAACAGCAACAGCTAAATCATGCTGAGCATGAACTGGACTTATATATGCTTTCAATGTCAAAACAGGCTTAGCCCTGTTGCATCAGACTGTGACCCTGCACAAAACATGAAAATCTTGAAGCAACATGATTCTGCAAAAGCTAATTGCAAGTGCTGATTGGACTAACGTCCTGCAAGGTACATGTGAAGAAAGAAATGAGAGATACTTAGCAAATGTCTGCGATTAGATCTAGCCTTAATATTTTCCTTCCCCCTGTCTTCCTCTCTCCTACTCTGACACACACACAAACACACACACGCACACAGGCAGTCTAATTGTGACCCCTGAACTCAAGAGAGTTCTGTGCATTCCAAGCTAGAACAACATCAGCAGGGCTGGCTGGGACATGCTTTGTGAGTGTGAGGAATGTAATTGATGTTTAAGTACTGATTTACCCAGGGGGTGCACAATTGCTAGCTTTATGTTTTTATTTAATGCAGTTTCTGACTAAGGTACAAGGTCTCCACGAAAACTCCCATAATGCAGGTCTACTTACTGGATTGGGTTAAGAACAGCCGGCATCACTCAAATAATCTGTTGGCACAAGTATTCTCCATCGCCATCACTCATGGGTCAGCCCTTTCCAACTCCCCCTAGCCCCCACCCCACCACAGTGCACGTCAGGCAGTGTTTCGATATCAAGCTCTTTAAAGTCATGCATTTCATTCTCAGACATCACTCGAAGCAAGAATTCTTTGCTTAATTTTTTGCAGCATTTTAGTGTGGATTTGTGATTTATTTAACTGTGATCAAAATAAAATCTGGTACAGAATGGAATCGTTTCCCGATTCCATTTGGGAATAATTAAACTAGATGAAGTCATCTTTTTTTCATTTCTAAACACGCTTATTTCAGTACAAAGTTGTGGGGGGCACACAATTCCTGGCAGGATTGAGAACAAATCAACAAACAGCCCGGTATGGGACCTCAGCCTGTTACGCAACATTCACTCAAGAGACCTACAATCAGCAGGACTGAGCAAAAGGTAGGAAAAACACATGGCCACCTCAGAGCACAGCAACTGACACGCCCATCCACACGTTTAATCCAGTTTTAGGGGCTTGGAGGGCTGGAAGCCCATCCTGTCAGCACCAAGTACAAAGCAACAGCCGCTTCTGGATGGGATGCAAGTCCTTTTACGGTATACACATATCTAAACACTCAGAATCATGCATTTGCATGTTTTTATGCAATATGTATTTGGCTTGACGGAGAGTATCAGGTAAGAGATATGAGAGGGACAAGCACAGCCCATTGCAGTGTATACTCGCTCACATACTCAAAATGGACCTTCTATCACATAGTGTAGTGAAGAGTAGGACTTTAGGGAGCTACAGATCTCATCTTGATGTTATTTTGGACAATCAAGGTGATGGATGAGCTTTTTGGGCTGAATGGCCTGTTTTCATCACAATTGCTCTAATGTTGGAATGTTCAATCCATTTGCTGGACTGGCCTGATAAAGCAGGTGCCTATTCCCAGCCATGTCTCGAGCAAGTAAATGGAGAGCAAGAGGTGACATGATCAAAGTGTTCAAATTATGAAAGGAATTAGAACAGTGGATCCCAGCCGTTACTTTAACATAAACTCTGCACCAAGAACACAGGGACATGGTTGAAAACTTGCTAAGGGCAGATTTCACACAAATTTACACAAAGAACCTATGGAAAAACATTATCATGTAGAGTGGTGGAAAGTAGGACCTTAGGGACCCTGAGATCTTAGCTTGAATAGGATGGATGAGCTTGTTGGGCTGAATGGCCAGTTCTTGTCACAATTATTACAATTTTCTAAAGTAAGGAACAAACCTTAGATGGATGCCTAAACTGAGAGTCAACAGTTACACTAATTGGCATGTCTTTTCCTGCAATGAATGGAGTTTGCTAACTAAGGCTTGTATCCAATAGTGCAGGGTTAAGACCATGTCAAATTACACAACCTTTTTACTGATTTTCTGTTCTCTGGTGATTGCTACTCACATAGTCTGTCATACCCAGCAACTCACCCCGACAAAATTTATCTTAATTTATAGGGGTGTGCTCTGTATGTATGGGACCTGATAAGCAATGAAGGCTCAGTTGGAATTACAATGCATAAAATGCAGGAATGTGGATAAGGAAGACGAGTGTTTTAGACCCCACAAACAGAACAAAGGCTTGTCCGTCTGATGTCTTAACAGAACAAGAAATAGAACATAATGGGCAGAGATTGCAAGTGAATTCATCTTACCTGCAGACCCTTCACATGGGAATCGGCTCTGTTAAGAGTCACATTAATGGCAGTCAGAACAAATGGTGAGCTCATGATACTTTGGAAATGTGAAACTGTGGTATGAAGTCGTCTAATTTCACAGGTGCAATGAATTCTAGTCTTGTCATCTGACATGTTCTGGCAACAATATCAACAACGGCAGTCATCTAGTCTGACAACCCCTCTGACTAGTAGTCATGTGACAATGGCTTTAGGCTTCTGCCTCCAGTAACCCCAAACTGGATAAAATGTGTTAGATCAGTGTTTGACCCAATCTATAAGACCCATTTCTTGATGAATGTCTGGATGATCGTCTGTGTGGGGGGGTCCATGGAGAACCATGGGTGATTAACTCAATGGGGGTTGAGGATAACATAATTGAGGATGATTGTTGGAGCAATGTTCATTGCTTAATCAACCCATGGAAACCCACTTCATAAACCATCTGTGACCCACTATCATTAAACACAACAATGATTTGTGATCCAATGACAGCAGAACGTGACTCATTTTGGGGCAAGACCCATAGTTTAAGAAACCCTGTTTTAGATGACAGATGGATATACAGTATTTAAGGAGAGGGATGCAACAGCAGCACAGTGACTAGCCCCTGAGATGGGATTCAAACACCTGCCTGCATGAAGTGTGCATATTCTCCCCATGTCTGTGTGAACATTCTCCAAGTACTGTAGTTTTACTTCCATGCAACTGGCCCGATGGAAGTGTGTGTGAGTGTGATCTTGGCCTGTGATCACCTTGCTGCCAGGATGCTACAACTATCTGTTTTGAAACTTGACCCAGGTACTTATGGAGTAATTAATTTGGTGGATAGCACCTATTTTCTCTGTCATGTTGTGCTTGTCCACATAGCTCTCTGCAAAAGAACTGGAAAACAGTTAAAACTTATTTACGCCTCATATGAACTTCTGAACCTCAAAGAGGTCCCCCATCAATTACAATGTTTCAAAATTTGTGTACGTTTAGCTTAGGTTAATGATGTTCAAGCCAAATGTCATTTACTTCTCTCATTGCAGCCAAAAATGGCAGAGTTCTTTTTTAATACTTTGGAAAGTCAGCACTTGCAACCTTTTGCAGTTCCGTGTTGCGGGCAGATGACACCTCTCAATTCTCTCTCGCCCTCAGCATCCTGCTGACTGTTTGATGAGAAATTTGTTTATGGGCTTTAAAGGAAATCGGGCCAATTTGCCTACACCACAAGGCTTTCCCTTCTGTCATGGACTATCTTCATAGTCAGTTTTTTTTCTTGTTGCCTTTTCTTTTAGACAGTTATATTTTTGTAAAAAAAAATAAAAATAAAGGTGTTTAGTGTAACATCTGCATTCTCTAAGTGACCTTGTGTTTTACAAGGCTGACTTCAGACCACATCCTGCTTTCACACATGTCTGACTAGAAATACTTCACCCAAAAGCCTCCAAATAAACCCCAAAGTGATGGCCGTAAAGTCGCTTAGGGCCATAATCCCCTCACTCAGAGCCAAACCAAACGACCACACGCAGGGATGAGCACTGTCTGTGTATTATGGGCCTGCCAGTGCTGCTGGGACAGACGTGTAGAACATTCTCTTGCCATTAGGAGGCTCATCCTCGGCTCATTTGCAGAGCCTGTCATCTGCAAGTCTTTTCTTGTACTCCATGTATGTACTTCATGTTAAACACCTTGTTTTAATCTGATCTCACCTATTCTAATATGGAGTCACAGAGGGCTCTTTTAGCAGCACTGGGGACAAGTTCGTCCTTGAAACAGTCCTTGTGGGTCATCTACACATTGCAGGGGCAATTTAGAGTTGTCAAATAGCCTAAGATGTAGCTCTTTGGAACAGGGATAGAAACCGGAGTACCCGGAGAAAAAACACACAGACATTGGGAGAACTCAACACAGAGCAGACTGGGATTCAGATCCAGTCCCTTAGGATTATAAGGCAGCAGCACCGATCACTGCCACGCCATATCGCTCTACTTGTAACTGTTACTTTTTCTTCTTGTTTTAGGCAGACATCCTAGAAACATACATGACAAACACAGGAAGATCATGTAAAGTTCACAGAAAGGAACTGGGCCAGAATGTGAGCCCAGGACACTTGAGTTGTGAAGCATTAACATTATCTCTTGTCACTACGCTCTCCGTTCCTTTAATTCAATTCACTTAATACACAAGACAGGATCAAACCCTGGATTTGATGCCAGTCCATTGCAGAGCAGAGTCAAGTGTCCACAAATTATCACCCATGCAGAGCACCAGGGTTGCCAACTACGTTAACACACAGGTCTTTGGCATGTGATGGAAAAGCAGAGTACCTAGTGTCACACACAGACAAGCCATGGGAGTGTTTCACTGGCTCTGGACTAGGAAAGGCAGGGAAGGGTGAGGGTGAAACAGCCAATAACTGCCTACATACACTTCTTTTCCCCTTAAGTAGGGTACGAGAATGTGGCCAAACCCTGAGGTTATTTCTACATCGCTGTAGTCCAGACCATGTTTAAGAGACCCAACAGACGTTATGCTCAGTTTATATAGTCCAGTGGTGAGACTGTACCCAGAGTTTTATGTGCAGTTCTGATCACCAAAGCTGTGCAGAGAGGAGCAATCAAGTGCATCCTAGGACTTAAGGACATGTCCTATTGTGACAGACTCAGAGAATTAGAATGGTTTAGTTTAAAGCAGAGGAGACAGCTGGGAGACCTAATCCAGGTCTTCAAAATTCTCAAAGGCATTGATAAAGTAGATCTGTCAGAATTCATTCAACTTAATGGTGATTCACATACTCAAGGACACCAGTGGAAATTAAGACGAAGTACATTTAGGACTGAGGCCAGCAAGCAGTTCTTTACTCAAAGAGTTGTGGGAATCTGAAACGAACTACTGAGACATGCAGTTGAATCAGAATTCCTGTGGATGAGATATTGGGACAGCTTAACCATTAGCTAAACAAACAAGCCCAATGATGAACTGTATAGCCTTCTCTTGTCTGTTAAATTTGTTATGTTCTTAAGAAGTTAGCATTCAGTTTGGACCCTGCTCCCATGAAGGCCACGAAGATGCCTTGTGGAAACAAGAGTCCTGGTAACAGACCAACAGTCCTTCCATTTTCTGTTATTCCTTGCAAGGACCCTCTTTTTCTTAGATGAGTTTACCACCCTGGTACCCCAAATTTTTAAGCATGTTCTACCTTTCTTCTTACACTGGATGTAACACATATTGACATCGGGAGACAGTGGCTGGGCAGAAGTTCAAATAAAATACTGTGTAGCAGAATCCTAATTTTTTTCAGTTTTATAAATTCAGTTTTAATCAAAAACAAAGGTGCACCTTAACAATATGTTTCCATATTTCTGATGTGGGAAGAAACCAAAACGCCACAGGGAGAACATGTCAGCACTAGACAGAAAGTCACCTCAAATAGATTTGGATCCAGAACTCTGGGAACAACACTAAATACTTTGTCTCCCCATTTTGAACAATCCATTAATTTTCTGCCTGGGCCCTGTCCTGGCAGCATTAGAAACAATGCTGGACACCATGCACATTCACGCTCAATGAACAACTTGTCACTTAAACTTACATATATATCTATATCTATCTGAGGCTAGGGATCTGCACTGGCAATCGGAAGGTTGCCGGTTCGAATCCCATAAATGCCAGTAGGGACTCTGCTCTGTTGGGCCCTTGAGCAAGACCCTTAACCTGCAATTGCTGAGCGCTTTAAGTAGTGAGAAAAGCGCTATATAAATGCAAATTATTATTATATCTTGTATATATATATATATATATATATATATATGCATATATACATATATTACATATAGGGATGTCAGAAGAAAAGAATGCTACACATGCAAAATAGTGCATGCAGACTCCAGAGAGAAAATAAGAAACAACATTTAAAATTAACAACTGTATCAACATGGGACCCTACATGGAAACATCCATTCATTTTCTGTGCTCACTTCTTCCAATACAGGATTGCTCTCAGATGGAGTCTACACTAGCTGCATCAAGCCAAACCAGGAATCAACCCTGGAGGGGATGCCACTCCATGGCAGGGCACATTCATTCTCACGTCCACAGAAACTCAACAGATCTGTCAATTAACCTAACATATTTGCAATTTGGATGTGGGGAGAAATCAAGGAGAAAACGCAGAAACACTACTGAGAAAGTAGTGTGAAGGATTTGAACCTAACTACTGAGGCACCATGGAGTCCTACACTGTTTCCTAAATTCATCCATCCAAAGACCCACTAATCTGCATATCCAGGGAGGGTGGTGGGGCAGCTGCAACCTACTCCAGAAGTCATCGGGTGCAAAGCAGGAACAACTCCTGGGCAGGGTGTAAGTCCATTGCAGGGAGAACACACACTCACATGCAAATTCTAAGGCCAATTTAGCAATGCCAATCCACCTAACCTGCATGTTTTTGGATGGTTGGAGTAAACCGGAACACCCAGGGAAAATTTATGTGGACATGCGCATGGGAAGAACATGCAAACTCCATACAGGGCACAGTCTGGGACACGAACCCCAGCATCCTACCACTGCACCCAACCCCCCCATGCCATCCTGTTCAGAATCTATTAAATCCAATTTTATTATCACATAGAGCTTGTGTTTAGGATTAGGGTACCGTGAAATAAAGTCTAAATGCAAACTCCACAGAGACAGTGACAAGGCCCCAGTGACACTAAGCATTGCTCCACCATGTCACCATACTGAATGAGTAGCATACTGATGAGGAGTAACAACATCATATTTTAAACAGCAGCTTAATTTCCTCAAGGATAACCAGATTGAACCTAAAACCCCAGTACTAGAACAACATGATTCAGAGCCAAGTCTGAAAAGGGTCAACGTGAAATTGCCTTTTTAAGGCCTTCTTCTGGAAGTTCTGTTTCAGGAAAAGGAAGTCATGTTCAGATGAGTCACTGAGTTCACACTACCGTTAGGAATGCAGCTCAGAAAAAGAAAAAAAGCACAAAAAAAAAAGAAGAAATCTCCGCCCACATCCCGTTAATCACCTTGGAAAAACAATTGCACAAAGGTGGTGCTGATTAGGAGATTTGGTTGGGGGGGGGGGATTGGAGGGGGTTCTTCACCACCCTCTAGGCCCGCCGGCCAGATTTTAGAAAGGCTTGCTGATTTTAAGCCCCTATGCAATTTGACTAGCCACTTGAAAGAATGGCAGGCACAGAGAGGCCGCACCTAAATGCCACGGTCTGTAGAAACTGGATGCTCAGCTTGGCAGGGACACCACTGTCCTGCCTTATGATCCACATGGAAGATTAATGTTCTTTTAAATTATTAACATATCTGGTGTGTGCTACATGATATATCAGCCTGGCTTTATCTAACATTTCTCCCCCATTTTTCATTCCCTTCAGGCTGCACTACCGCATAACTTTGCTTGTACTGCTGACCTGGGAATCAGCTACATAAAAACATTGGGTCTCCGCTACATAGGCGCTTGCATGTCTCTATCCGGCGAATGCCTTGCGTCGTACTCGTCAGCAGCATTCAAGCCGACAGCACACCACTTCTAGTTGAGCAGCTTTTCTTCCTTAAATGGTAAAAGCAGGGACAGAGGGAGTGCGAGAGAGGAGGTGTGTCTATTGTGTCTCTGCCCCTGCACGCTGCACTGATAATCACCACCACCACCCCCTCACGGCTCTGACATGCTGCACAGCCCAGCTCAGGTTTGCAAGTAAACCTAAGGCAACAAACTCCTGATTTAAAAAAAAAAAAAGTTTTGGTGTGAAGAAGATTAGCCATCATACACCAAAGACGGAGACGCGTTGCTTGCTGATTATTCAGATAGTACAATTCTGTCTGGGCTACTATGAGTCTCCACATGGAGTTGCGGTGGGAGGTGCTGTCCTGGAGTACACCAGAGCAGGCCACCCAAAGCATCAGGACTAAAGGGGAAATATCATGGTTTACATTTTATTGAAAGTCCAATGTGCATTATTCCCTAGGACTCTTGTGATGTTGAATTGTAAGTCACTTTATATTATAATGCACTCACCTATTTGTAATATTTTGGTTTGGTATACCCTGGCTTATAGGGATAATGGTGTTATCTGACTTTCAATAGATGGTGGAGTAAAGAACCACAATTAAGCCAAATGTAGCCTCACAAACATGTCATTTATTTTGATGGGTGGCTCAATGGACAAGGAATTGCCAGACAGGAAAGGGTGGAACACAGCTGGGCGCAGCAATGCTTCAGAAGGAGAGAGAGAGAAACACACAGATGTAGACAACAAGCCCTGCAAAATATGATACATTACTGGATATGCTATAAAGGCCTATAAGTGGGGCACAGGAGGAGGCAAAGGGGGAAGGACAACTTGGAAAGAGACAGGTAATGTGCCCCCTGAACCAGAGGACAGGCAGTTTAGGACATGCTTGAGGAACCTGACCTTGAATAAAAAAAAGTGAAAGACAGGTCAGCTGTGGCTATGGATGCATGGAAAGAGGATTAAAGACTTTCTGGCCCAAAGGGGCAGCACTTACTCTCACACTGACAGACTAGGGACTGTTCATCCCTTTAAAGGTCCCATCATATCACACAACTTTTCCTGCAAGTTTCAGTCGTAGACCTCATTTACATAATCTTAGCGAGTCAGGGGCAGTCACAGCATAATTCCATTTTAATCATCGTGTAGTATGACATACCCAGTTCAACTAGTCTGCAACTTGTTTAATTTTGTCTTAAGTCATAGGGACGGGCACTGTGTACATGAAAGCTGATTAACCAATGAACTCCCACCCAGCAGTGCATTAGTGACAAGGAATAATGAACACAGGTGTTTTGGACCTCAAAAACAGAAGAGAGGCTTGTATGTCTGACGTCTCGTGTTTTATGTACAACAATAGAATGGAAAAAGGTCTGAGATTATGGCTGAACTCTCCATATCTGCAGTGCATTTGTACAAAACTGGCTTTATCAGGCATCATTTTATTGGCTGTCAAAAAAGGGGCAAGCTCATTATATTTTAGAAATGTGAAATTGTGCTAGAAAGTCATCACAGAGTTGTGTAATTTGTCATGCCCTGTAGTTTCATGTAATCTGATACCCTTAGTGGACAAGACCAGCAAATTAGGAGGACAAAGGCGAGCAGTGTGACAGCTGCCCTGGAGATGCAGCATCTTTAAAGCTATACAAAGCTCAGGATGCAATTAAATCTAGGGTCACTAATGGAAACTCTAGTGTAGAGGCTCTGTGTATACGTATGACTGTGTGAACCTATTAGTGATTGTAGGGAACATTTTATGGTTCTGAGCTGGATGAATAAGGGAAAAAAAAAAGAGTGACATTGGCACCTTTGTTCCATCTTTTTCTTGAACATGGAGGAGATGAAAGCACTGGAAGACTGATGAGGTTGCTTCCCTTGCCCCAAAAGCCACACCTCTTCCAGTCCCAGATATATTTAGTCAAAGCTCTCAGCAAAAGTTGGCATTCATTATCAGACCACTTTCTGAGGAGAATAGCACTGCGACTCTGAAGTTTACTGTATTATTCAGGCAATATGCCAAACCTTTTGATCAGCATGTTGGTACTATATCTTCCTAGTCCTTCAGACAACAAATTTAAATTAGGCATCATCTGAGACCCCAGCCCTAATTTTTTTGTTTCAGTTTTCCTTTCACTATATATTGTACATATAAATACACACGGTTCACAACAACAATGACAACCATTTCTGGTGGGAAATAACTACCACCATTGCTTCTGGAGTGGGGTTTAAAACCACCTCAGGCAGAAGACGAGGTGGGGCAGGGTCTAACTGGGAGGAGGAGAAGGTTGGGCCAGAACCACCAAGTGCATAGTTAGGCCCAGTAAAGCTGGTTTTTGTCATCTGTTTATCTGGCACATTTGTGACTGTCCTTTGCGCAACACTCTTGTTTATTCTCTGAGGTACACACACATACATATTATATATATACACATATTATATATATATATATATATATATATATATATATATATACACACATACACATATTATATATACACACATACAGGGTGAGTCAAAATTAGGTTAACACTAATGGTACTGCTATGTACATAATTATATACAATTTATGTGCCACATATAGTACATGTGTTGAACATGATGGCGAACAGGTCGAGACATTCCTGTAAATTATCTTGTACCTATGAAGTATGTTATGTGAATAAATTGTTTCTGCCATTCAAATGTTAACATAATTTTGACTCACCCTGTTTTTTATATAGGGCAGAGAGGAACAAACCATAAATGCAATGCTAGTCCACCATAGGGCACTCCCCCTACACACAGTCCCACACCATGCAAAATTTCAGTCTCAAATTAACCTAACATGCATGTTCCTTGGACGTGTCAGGAAATTGGAGTATGCAGAAAAAAAAAAAACGTGTACAGTTATACGGAGAATATACTAACTTCACATGGACAATGACTGGGTCAGGATTTCAGCCCAACTTCCAGCATCTGTGAGGTTTCATTGCTAACTGATGGACAACCTTGCCACCTTTATATGCTTATCAGTGTAACTACACGACACATACTAAGTGGAATGGAGCCCACTGTTCAATCTGCTTGTCCAGTTTCAGTGTCTAGTACAGATCAAGGTGTATGTGAATGCTGGGAAAACTGCAGCTGGAATGCTGAGAAACTGCAGCTGGAAACCACTGCAGGAGGAGACAAAAAAAGGGACCATAACCCCTACGCTGAAAACTGACTCAGGAGGCCAAGCCAGGAATTTACATTCCTTTCCTCAACTTTATATTTATTGCCAAAAAGCTTCCTTTTACACACTGGTTACTTTGGTGAATTTCATACAAATTAAACCAGACACCAACAGCATAAGGAACACAGCAATAGGCATTTCCTTAAGAGCCCACACATAATCAGTTCAACACAACAGTCAGACCTTTATAAAATTAATACAGCAGACAAAATGCTAAGTCCCTACATTTCACTACTGTGGGGTAAGTACCATTTTTAAGCGGATCATTCTGCTCTTGACAGAATTAAGTCATTTACCAACCGGAAAGAGGGTTAGCAGAGGATGGGCGGGGTATAAAGGGTCAGATAAGATCTGTAAGGTTTTATGTTTCAGTCTTACTGGGGAAGAAGGCATCCTGCATTTTCAGAGGCGGCGCATAACACCCTCTTTAGCTGGTTTATGCCCTTGGTGGAGATATTGTTATATAACACTGTGTTGGACAAAGTCAAAACACTTCTGAGTAACCAGAAAAGGGTTACTGCTTCAAGTGAGGCTTCAAACTTCTTGTACTGTCCCTGAATGAATAAAGCCATGAGTGAACTTTCCTGACCACAAAGGATATGTTGATCACCCATGTTACTATTAGAAATGTGGCAGTTAAACACCTTAAAATCTCTGCCAACCTCTACAACGTTGCCAATAATGTAGTAGGTACCCTGTCAGTAGATCATTTAGGTCACTTTATTAGACAAAATCAGTTACTTCACCTTTGTACACATAATCATAATTAACAGACAAGCCCTGGAAACTTGATCATTCTTGCATAATCCACATATTAAATACAGTCATTTATACACAAACAATGATGGAAAGACACAACCCGTATCTATTCATTTTTCAGACATACTTATTCCAACGCAGGCAGCTGCAGCCAGTTGTGGATGCATCAGATGCAAATGAGTAACAAGCCCTAGATGGGCCACCAGCCCATTGCAGGGTACTTTCATGTAGGCACCCAAGACCTCAATTTACAATCATGAATCAGTCTGCACTTTTGGGATGCAAGAGGAAACCAGAGAGCTTTAAGGAAAATGAATGAAGGCTCAGCGAGAACGTGCAAACTCCACATTGAGAGCTTGTGGGTTGCGAGTGGAGCCAAGGACTATGGAACTTTGACACATCAGTGCTAGAGGCTGAGCTGCACACTTTTCGTTCTTCAGTCTCAGCACTTAAACAGAGACTGATTCTCAGTTGCTTTTCAAAACTAGTCCTCCTCCACTACGTACTAGACACTTTATTTTCTTCTTTTGTCTTATTATTTATTTGGTATTACTGATTTTATTTTTATTATCAGTTTTGGGTCTTAAGTAGTAGGGTAACTCAAAATGTTTTGAGCAAGAAAATTTAAAAGAAACATTAAAACTATTTTTTTCTATCTAATCCCACTGAATGCTAATAATCTTGTTATATTAACAAGACTTTCCTTTGTCACTCAAATAAAACATTTTGTCATTTGTATAACCACATATCTGTAGTTGACTTGCCTTCTGGGATAGCCCTTCCACAGAGGCCGACCTTCAGGCTGGGGAACACATCCACAGAGGCAGACCTTCAGGCTGGGGAACACAAGCTAGTCACACGGGCCCAGCACTGGAGAATGAGGTGGATTTGGCATCTCCCTGAATTCACAGTTTTGTAGAGCAGCCATTGGCTGCATGTGCAGGAGGTGCCATCAGCAACTTTGCTTGCCGATTTTTCCTGGCTGGTTGAAACACCAAAGCAAATCTGTATAATAGTGACAAGCTATATGGGTGTTTTGAGGCATGTAATCAATATGGACTACACCTTCAACATCACAAAAAAGTTTGCACATGATCTTGTCCACACTGAGCTGGACCTTGAATTTTTCATTGTTGAAGATTTACAATGCTTCTGCTGTTTAGACTCCAGGGTCCTCATGTATAACACCGTGCGTAGAACTCACACTATAACATGGCGTAAACACAAAAGTGGAAATGTTCGTATGCACAAAAAAATCCAGATGTATAAATCTGTGCGAACGCAAACTTCCACATTCTTCCGCTACATAAATCGCGGTCAGTGTGAAAAGTAACGCATGTACAGGCCCTTGCAGTCCCGCCCCAACTCCTCCCAGAATTACGCCTCGTTGAATATGCAAATCAATATAAATAGCCCTTAATCTGAGCCTTCTGTGAAATGACAATGGGAAAAGCACGAGGGAAAATAGAAGAATTTCAGCGAATAAATGCTTCCTGTTCTCTCTACAGCAAAGTATTGCTACGAAAAAAGCCATAAAAAAATTGCGGAGGATATTTGTGCTTTCCACTAACAATTAATAGTTAGGTTCTAAGGAAAAATCCACGAATGACCGAGTCCGTGAACCCTGAACCGCGACTTTGCGGGAGTCTACCGTATATGATAAAGCCGTGTCAGGGTTGTGGATCTAAAACAGAAAGGGTAACCACACAGGAACAGTAGCACTGTTTTGACGCTGGGTGCCGCCAGTTTGTAAAACCAAACTGAGAACTTGCGTATGCCAGGGTTTGAGCTACCGTGAAAATGTGCGTGGCTTTACGCCTACGCCAAGTTTAGGTTTTATACATCGCGATTTGAGCGTGGAAACGTTCATACGCAACATTTTTGTACGTACGCACCGTTTATACATGAGGCCCCAGGTGATTTTTTGAATTCAAGTTTCATCCTGTTATTTTTATATTTAGCTCCAAATTCAATAGCTCTAGAGTCTCTGGGAAACTGGATGCAGTGATTCTTCATTTCAGAAGTCAACATTTTGGGCACCCAACAAATGCCAACCTTGCTCATGTGAATGGAGAACCGGTTCAGCTGACCAAAAGCTGTCTGCTATCTCATGCACCTTCATTCTTTGATTCTTAATTAAGATATGCTCAGTGATGGCAACATTTTTTTTCTGTCATCAGTGTAAAAAAAAAAAAAGGCTGGCCAGATCTTGAGTCGTCTTCAAGAGACATCCTGCCACAATGGAATTCTTCGTCCATATCTCGACTAATGTATATCAATGGGTCTGGTTCTAGTACACATTCACTAGGAGAGAATAAATCTCTGAAGGTATAATGTCCCCCTGCTTCAGAAATTCAGTGATAGCTTGATTTTAACTTTTTACACATACATACTTACTTGGTTCTGAAATATGAAACATACACTGATCCAGAAATGCATGAAATTTGCCTTTCACACATGAGTACATACACAGCAGCTAATCTGAGCCAATTAGCAAATCAGTGCCGTAGAATACCCTTTTCAGATTCAGGCTCAAAAATTTCTGATTTCACATACAGATTACATTTCCTTATCTTGTATTACAGTGTTAACTCTTCTTTAATGCCTCACAGAATGGTGAACACTGAAAACACTGCTAAATGAAAGTTAACTGGTTGCCTGGCTTGAACTTTTCTTCGTCTGAGAAAATGCCAGATGTCAACTGAACTGTACAGAGCGATAACAGAACTACCAAAAAAGCTCAAAAAATTTCACAAAGTGGATTGTAATGAAAGCTATCCTTGTGCACACTGAAGGATTCCATCATGCAAAAGCAGCAGATCAATTGCAAACTTGGGAAAAAGAACTACATTTGCTCATTTTTGGCCTCATGTCACACACTAGGATCATGAGAGATGGCAGTCTGTGATTCCCAAATTTCCTAAGGCACATGCATTCCAGGCATAGCTTTTTACACACAGCTGGATCTCATTCACACAATGACCTCCTGGCCAGTCCTAGTCCAGTCAAGTCCAGATGGTTTGCAACTCTTTGGCTCCAGTTAACATCTGTGTATGTTTAGCTAGATTCTAACAACAACGGGAAACTAAGAAGAAACACAGTGGTACACCAGACACCCACTCTGCCATAAACCCGTATACTGACATGGAAGTTAGTCAAATACAAGGCTAATTATTTTACTAAAACAAACTACATGAAATATGTGATGAACATTAACCAGCTCTGGACAAGTTCAAGAGACTTCTGATATTCAAGCAAATGAGTTTCTGTAAGATGGCAAATAAAAGAATGAAATAAAAAAATACAGCTCAACCATGATGAAACTACAAAGATAACATGTGGCAAAAAATAACAATATTTAACTTAAGTAAATTGCTACTGTGATAACATTAAAATAATTTATGGATAAAGTTCTACAGCCTTGGATCAAACTGAGAGTATACTAGCTTGCAAATACATTAAAATAAATCTTCAAAAAAGCATTTTTAAAACTGTTACTTAAATATATGGGACTTGTACAGCTATTGCATGTATTTCTAAAAATAAATAGAAGGTACTATTATGAAATATTTACATTACAGCAAATGCATCCTTACACTTTATTTACAATTAATAATCAGAATTTTTTAATGAACTTGGATATTGATTTGTAGGTGCACTACAACTGCACCAATAGAGACAATAAGGACTACATTTCTAAATCTCAATTTAAATTTAATGCAGATCTAAATTACGAACTCTTAGGGTAGAGGAATTAAGAGTGCAATAAATACATATACAGGATGGTCCAGATCTAACTATGCAACTTTTAATGCAATGCAATAATTGCGTAGTTGGATCTGGACCACACTATACTGCATAGGAATAAAATTATGTAAATTATCGATGTACTATTTTAGTAAATTTTTGGAAATACATGTAACTTGTTTAAAGAAACTATGTAATCAGGAAAGTATGTAAAGTGTTAAAGACAACAAACCAAGGGCTGCGGATTCAGTCCTCCCTATCGACCGTCTTAGTGACCTTGACCAAAGTTATGTAATCTGCCAGTAATCACACTGTAGAAATATGACAGGAATTTACTATTCACTTGTGATTTATGCATTGCTTTGTATTAAAGCTTCATGTAAAAAAATATATACAGTCATATGCAAAAGTTTGGGAACCCCTCTTGATTCTTTGGATTTTTGTTTATCATTGGCTGAGCTTTCAAAGTAGCAACTTCCTTTTAATATACGACATGCCTTATGGAAACAGTATTTCAGCAGTGACATTAAGTTTATTGGATTAACAGAAAATATGCACCATAACAAAATTAGACAGGTGCATAAATTTGGGTATCCCAACAGAGATATTACATCAATACTTAGTTGAGCCTCCTTTTGCAAATATAACAGCCTCTAGACACCTCCTATAGCCTTTGATGAGTGTCTGGATTCTGGATGGAAGTATTTTTGACCATTCTTCCATATAAAATCTCTCCAGTTCAGTTAAATTTGATGGCTGCCGAGCATGGACAGCCTGCTTCACATCATCCCATAGATTTTCAATTATATTCAAGTCAGGGGACTGTGATGGCCATTCCAGAACATTGTACTTCTCCCTCTGCATGAATGCCTTTGTAGATTTCGAACTGTGTTTTGGGTCATTGTCTTGTTGGAATATCCAACCCCTGCGTAACTTCCAACTTTGTGACTGATGCTTGAACATTATCCTGAAGAATTTGTTGATATTGGGTTGAATTCATTCGACCGTCGACTTTAACAAGGGCCTCAGTCCCTGAACTAGCCACACAGCCCCACAGCATAATGGAACCTCCATCAAATCTGACAGTAGGTAGCAGGTGTTTTTCTTGGAGTGCAGTGTTCTTCTTTCGCCATGCAAAACGCATTTTGTTATGACCAAATAACTCAATTTTTGTCTCATCAGTCCAAAGCACTTTATTCCAAAATGAATCTGGCTTGTCTAAATGAGCATTTGCATACAACAAGCGACTGTTTGTGGCGTGAGTGCAGAAAGGGCTTCTTTCTCATTACCCTGCCATACAGATGTTCTTTGTGCAAATTGCGCTGAATTGTAGAACAATGTACAGATACACCATCTGCAGCACGATGTTCTTGCAGGTCTTTGATGGTGATCTGTGGGTTGTCTGTAACCATTCTCACAATCCTGTGCATATGCCACTCCTGTATTTTTCTTGGCCTGCCAGACTTGGGTTTAACAGCAGCTGTGCCTGTGGCCTTCCATTCCCTGATTACATTCCTTACAGTTGAAACTGACAGTTTAAACCTCTGAGATAGCTTTTTGTAGCCTTCCCCTAAACCATGATACTGAACAATCTTTGTTTTTAGATCTTTTGAGAGTTGCTTTGAGGATCCCATGCTGTCACTCTTCAGATGAGAGTCAAAGGGAAGCACAACTTGCAATTGCCCACCTTAAATACCTTTTCTCATGATTGGACACACCTGTCTATGAAGTTCAAGGCTTAACGAGCTAATCCAACCAATTTGGTGTTGTCAGTAATCAGTATTGAGCAGTTACATGCATTCAAATCAGCAAAATTACAAGGGGACCCAGATTTTTGCAGATAGTTGTATGAAATTAAATCAAATGTGAAAAACTAAATACTGCTCCACTAAAAATCTTTGTTCAGAAAACACCCCAGTACTCAGATGCTCCTAGGAAATGAAAGACATACTACTGTTATCTTTTTTGTTGAAAGTAAATTATTATGCAGGCTGAGAGGGGTTCCCAAAATTTTTCATATGACTGTACTATGCCTGGGTGATGCCTTTGACTTGTGAGAACAGTTTAGAGTACAACTGTTTGGAATCAGAATGCAGGTAGGTGATTTACGTGATTTGCTCAGGGCCAACTCTGTAACAAACATAAGAATAAACCAGCAATCTTGCAATTTAAATTCCTGAGCCTTAGCCATTAGACCATATTGTCTTCTTATATAAAAATGCATTAAACAATACCAATAAATTAGTTCATTTTAACAAGGTGTTCTCTCATATTAGGTAAAAGAGTGCCTTTCTTTTTAAATTTTCAGACTGCCACACCAAAATGGATTAATTTAATCTCATTTTGACTCTTCTGTTTGAAGGCTCACAAATGACAAATTACAGAATTATTTTTCTGATTCCAGACTGTCAGCTTTATTTCTGTGATTCAAATGGCAACCTTGCCTACCAGCTATTGCCATTGCATGACAATTTATTTATGAAAATGTAGTTTAATACCACCTTTTTGGTCGTTTCCAGTTTTACTTGATACACAAGAACTATACTGAATTCACCTCTCCCTTTGGTCATGCAGCTTTACTGAACCAAGTCACTGGGAGATTTGGTATGTAACATATTTAAGATACAAAGATACAGTATTATAGCTGTGAAAAAAATAAATGTCATTACTGCCAAGCATTAACTAGACAAGTATAAAAGTTTATACTTTTATTTTTATATTTTCAAATAAACATAAGAAAAATTATATTTTGTAGACTTGAAAACACTTCCAATTTTACTAACACTGCTATTGGTTCAGTTAATCCCTGCTATTTTGATTTTTTCTTTTACTTTTTTGGATTCCTTGAACAACATACTATATGAACAACTTTCTGAAGGAAAAATAAAGCATATTTCCTAGATTGTTAACAATTTCAATTTATTAGCACTTCCCTCTAGTCAGATACACTGTCCTAGGCAATGTTTGGGACATAGCAATGGCAGGTCTATTAAAGCAGTCATATTTAGTACTTTGCTGCATTTCCCTTGCATGCAATTACTTCTTGAAGTCTGCGATTCATAGACATCACCAGGTGCCGAGGATTTTCTCTGGTGATGGTTCATCTTTGTCTCGTCTGTGGACAAGACCGTTTTTCCAGAATTTTGAAGACTCTTTTAAGTATTATAATCTGGCCATCCTGTTTTTGTGGCTAACTACCGTGGCCTCTGTATTACTGTTCATGACATCTTCTGTGGATAGTTGTCTCTGACATCCACATCTGCCTCCTGAATACCGTTTCTGATCTGTCGTATTTTTCTGTCATAATTAGCTGAGGTCTTTTTTGGCCTACCTGTCTCTTTGAGATAACTTAATGATGCTCCAGACAGGTGATTTAGCTAATTGTAAGGTTTTACCGATGTCTCTAATGGTTTTATTGTTTTTCAACTTCATAAGGTCTTCGACTTTTATTTGGAACAGCTCGACCTAATGTTGAACAGCAGCAATCACAGAATCCAAAAGGTAGTCTGTAGGTAGAAGCAAGCCTAGGTATCTTATGCCTGCATTAATGAAGCAATGAACCACACCTGAATAATCACAAACACCCACCACATGTGACGCCAATTGTCCTAAAAGTTATTGTGCCCTGAAATGGGAGGGGCCATGTAGAAAAAGTGTTGTCATTTCTACACTATGACAGAAATGTATACAAATACGCTTAAACTAAAGTCTGCAATATGCACTTTGATCATGTCTGAATTGTTTGATTTATAATTTTAAACTGAGAAACAGAGGGGTAAATTGGGGGAAAAAAAAAGTGTCTTTGCCCCAAACATGGAGGACACTGAAATCTCTTGACATTTTCTACATCTGCTGCTCAATATCAATTTTGATCTTTCATGCGTATAATAAACAAAAACACAGTGTACATCATCTTATTCAATTGGACACAGATAATTATTTTGATGACATGGAATGGAGAAGAACTTAAAATTTTCAAGCAAAATATAACCAGAGTATTTTGCATTAGGCAACCAGAAACTTAATGTACATGTGTTGCACATGCAACTGCATGCACAATGACAAAATGGAAGTACCCTTGTCAAATTGTTTGCACAAACTTGCATCTTTGTATTTTCAAACCAGCCATACCTGTTGCCCACTTTCTTAGTAACAAGACCACGCCCTGTTTGCTGAACCAACAAGTTTGTTTCAGCTCTGCTATCACCAAGTGTTGCCTCAGGTTATGCAGTGATAATCACCCCTTTTATCTGTCAGTTGTGTGCTGTACATCCAGGTGTGCTCTACTTGTGGCTTGCAGCAAGGAAAAAAATACTTAAAATATTATGTTAGCTTTCTGAAGGAAAAAGAAAACAAGGGGGGAGATTTTTGTAATACATATTAAAAATATTTATTATTTTTTCTATAATGTTATCAGTGATACATGTAAACAGTGCAGGCAGCAAACAAGTCTGCTAAGTATCTGACTGACCTCTCTAAATCTTCAGAAAATAAAATACTGTGGGGTCAGGGCCATGTTCCCCACCCCCTCCCACAAATACAGTACCTAGAAAGACCTGCCCTCTGGTGGCCAGATTAAATAAAGCCAGATTAACAGCAATACCCTTAAATGATACAGGGCAATACAACAAAATGCTAAAATGTTTACGTTCTCTGGTAATGTTAAAAAGAATCAAAACCATGTTACTACTAGAATTTGACAGAAAATGCATTCTAAATATGTTAATACAATGCATTATTTTAAAAGTAGAAAATATCTTCACAGTGTTTAGGATGATTTAAAGGTTAATTCTTAAACCAAACAGCTGAATATTAAGCCAAATTCTACATTCCAATAAAGAAATTAATGTCTCAAGTTAGACTTGTTGAAATATTGCCAAGCAACCAAGTCAATCTGTTTATAGTCTTGGCGATAAGGCCATTATATATTGGCTGTTTCAATGTATAAACACTATTTTATAATGTAGACTGGTGACATTAAATTATAGAGTTGGGATTTCTCTCCTTATTCAGTAAGACATTCTGGATGATTGATACTTAAAGTACTATTGGAGCTTTTAGCAACATATCCAATGCAAATTAACTTAAAACTGTTCTGACAAAATCATGTACTTATACTAGGGCAACTATAGCTAGCAATGCAAGTAAGTACTCCATCAACACCAATTATCATTGGGGGGGCGGGGGTCTGTATGGTTAGTCATACATCAAGTTGTGAGTTTCCTGCCTTATTGTAGGTACTTGTTAACATCATATTATGAAACAATTATCAGGACTGAGGTACGCTAAAAAGGAACATTGTATATCATGGGCATAAGGACATAAGGAATTTTCAGGGGCCAATCAACTTGCGAATGAAGGCATCCAATTGATCTTCATCTTTAATCCCAACAAATTTGTCAATTACATTTCCATTCTTCACAGCAAGCACAGTAGGGACTGCTGAGACCTGAGGAAGAAAGGCAACGATTTTAAAGAGAAGTCAAACAAACAAGAAATGCAAATTTTAACACTGGGCGAGTAGCAACTAAATACAAAAATATACTGTATACAGTTTCGGCAACAAATGTTTTTATTCAGCTGTTTCACTTTTGGTACTGAAATGCCAACATTATTACTTGTGAAACAAAAGCATAACCCTTGTTTTTATGAGGCTGTACATGAAATATAGACTGTGAAGAGATAATGATCATGAACTTTGCATAAAGGAGGTACACAGCAATCAGATTCACTTACTACTAAATACATTTTTTTTTTTTTTTTTAATTTTGAAATAATCTCACCAGTATCAGCTACAGATTTTGTAGCGGTCATTCAGAAAAAAAACATTTTTTTCCTCTATCTAAAATTGTATATTCATAATCATCTATTTTGAATCCAGTGACAAAGTATGAGTAAAATTATAATTATTAGGCACATATAGGCAGCCAAAATGAATCAAACTGTACAAGAGGCCCCCCCCCCCCCCCCCCCCCACAAGCTTGATAAAACTCAAATATCTTGGCATTACATTTAATATATTTTTAAATTACAGTACAGTGCACATAGAAAGCCTGAATACCTTTACAAGAATTTTTGCTTTTTTGAAATTATAGTCAAAATCTAAAACAAATTAAACACAATGTAGCAACATAATCACCAAGTCATAAAATAATAAAATTCTGAAAATTAGAAAATAAATTTAAAATTCACCTTATTCCTATCAGTTTAAAATCAGTGCTGCTGCCAAGGATACAGGGCCCTGGATTCAAATCCTATCCTGGAAACAATATGTTTGCAAGTTCATACTGTGTGTAACAAGAGGTTTCCATTAAAACTATGATATTGTAGCAGATGACAACTGAATAGCTTTTCATTTTTCAGTATAATCATTTTTGTCTCACCAGTGCCTTGTAATAGAACTATTTAGCATTAATTGGCCCATCCAGGTATCTGCTAAATTGGTTATTAATTACAAGGACCTAGACTGGATGAACAGTGGGAACCAACTTTGGAGAAAAAAAATAGCATATCACAAGGTGTTATTGTGTGTTAGTTAGCCTTGAATGATGCGGACTCTAGCTATACACTTCAAAGTGAACCACGTGTTGTGTGGGGACAAGCTGGGATTGGCAGAAGGTTAGAAGGATACAAAATAACCATGCCTAACTTTTAAAACAACATGGAAATAATGTTTGGCTCAATGGAGGCGTTACACCTCAATGCACAATTCTACTTTTAGAGAAAATGCAACACAGCATTATCAGGCTAAGGAAGTTCTTTTCTCATTTAATCTACAATGGAGATCAGCATTTTGTCATAGGGATGTTTCACTTCAGCAGGAACAGAGAAATGTATTAGCATAAAAAGTGGTTAAGACAAAGTAAAAACAAATTCTTGGAAAATGCCTTAAAACAGAAATATGTCAACATGGTAACAAACCTAATATCCAAATCAACAAACATTGTAGTGTACAAAGAACAAAACACATGCCTATTTAGGGACTCAGACTTAAAATAAAAAGGAAAAATCTACATAATCACTTGGAGTGTACCAGTGGTTCTTTATCAATCTGAATGAACCTGAACAGTTTTGAATGTAGGAATCTACAAACACTGTCAAATATATACTACATTAGTACATACCTTTCCAAACATAACTCTGGCTGTAAATAAAACCTTAAGGTGTCTCTAAGTATTAACTCAAAAGGTGTGTGCGTTTGTTTAATACATTTTTCTAGCTTATTAGAAACTCCTCTCTTGAAATGTAAACACTGCTTTTTTGCTGTTGCAAATGAGTCTGTTATTAGAAATATGTTTCTTGAAGTCAAAGTCAAATTTTTGGGGGTATACAAATTATACATGTCCTATCAGAGTAACAGTGTAAGAATAGTCTGTAACAGAATCCCACAAATATTAAGTGCCACCTTAAACTACTGAGCAAATCATAATATAAAACAATGTAAAGTTTGGAGGAAAAAGTAACAGACGGTAATAATTTATTTGTTAAGGAAAATATGTGTAAATTTAAATGAGTGACGAAGGCTACAGTGCAGGCAAATACATGATTTGTAAAATACACCATTATACATTCAACAGTTGAGGCTTACTGTTCAGCACATATCTTATTTGGAAAAACAGATGATAGGGTACAGGCTTCCGTCATTAGATGCTGAACGGATTAAATCATACTTTAACAAGGGACACTATGGACTACTAGCACTGATATCATAAGTCACTGACTTTTCAAAAGCAGAAAATGAAGTTTGGACATTAATGGGTATTTTAATATGAAATATTTTTTGATTCTAGTTGAATCAAAGTTGAATCATGTATAAACTATCAAGGGTAAAGTAAATCAAGAATTTCCAAAGATAGTTCCCTTAATTGTGACAGGGTGTTCAAGTCTTATGGAAGAAAAAGCAGCAATAATACCATGTTTGATGGAAAGGAGACTATAGTTGGTGGTAGGCAATGTTAGGCTTTCACCAGATGTAGTTTGTTTTTATTTTCCTTAAATTTTAGGGTAAGATAGGTAATTTTTGAGTCAGCCAACCAGGGAACATTTTTCCAAATATTATTAGGACTAATTATACAGTGCATCCAGAAAGTATTCACAGTGCATCACTTTTTCCATATTTTGTTATATTACAGCCTTATTCCAAAATGGATTAAATTCATTTTTTTCCTCAGAATTCTACACACAACACCCCATAATGACAACGTGAAAAAAGTTTACTTGAGGTTTTTGCAAATTTATTAAAAATAAAAAAATTGAGAAAGCACATGTACATAAGTATTCACAGCCTTTGCCATGAAGCTCAAAATTGAGCTCAGGTGCATCCTGTTACCCCTGATCATCCTTGAGATGTTTCTGCAGCTTAATTGGAGTCCACCTGTGGTAAATTCAGTTGATTGGACATGATTTGGAAAGGCACACACCTGTTTATATAAGGTCCCACAGTTGACAGTTCATGTCAGAGTACAAACCAAGCATGAAGTCAAAGGAATTGTCTGTAGACCTCCGAGACAGGATTGTCTCGAGGCACAAATCTGGGAAACCACCAGGACTCTTCCTAGAGCTGGCTGGCGATCCAAACTGAACGATCGGGGGAGAAGGGCCTTAGTCAGGGAGGTGACCAAGAACCCGATGGTCACTCTGTCAGAGCTCCAGAGGTCCTCTGTGAGAGTGGAGAACCTTCCAGAAGGACAACCATCTCTGCAGCAATCCACCAAATCAGGCCTTTATGGTAGAGTGGCCAGATGGAAGCCACTCCTTAGTAAAAGGCACATGGCAGCCCGCCTGGAGTTTGCCAAAAGGCACCTGAAGGACTCTCAGACCATGAGAAAGAAAATTATCTGGTCTGATGAGACAAAGATTGAACTCTTTGGTGTGAATGCCAGGCGTCACGTTTGGAGGAAACCGGGCACCGCTCATCACTAGGCCAATACCATCCCTACAGTGAAGCATGGTGGTGGCAGCATCATGCTGTGGGGATGTTTTTTAGCGGCAGGGACTGGGAGACTAGTCAGGATAAAGGGAAAGATGACTGCAGCAATGTACAGAGACATTCTGGATGAAAACCTGCTCCAGAGTGCTCGACCTCAGATTGGGGCGATGGTTCATCTTTCAGCAGGAGAACAACCCTAAGCACACAGCCAAGATATCAAAGGAGTGGCTTCAGGACAACTCTGTGAATGTCCTTGAGTGGCCCAGCCAGAGCCCAGACTTGAATCCGATTGAACATCTCTGGAGAGATCTTAAAATGGCTGTGCACCGACACTTCCCATGCAACCTGATGGAGCCTGAGAGGTGCTGCAAAGAGGAATGGGCGAAACTGGCCAAGGATAGGTGTGTCAAGCTTGTGGCATCATATTCAAAAAGTCTTGAGGCTGTAATTGCTGCCAAAGGTGTATCGACAAAGTATTGAGCAAAGGCTGTGAATACTTATGTACATGTGATTTATCAGTTTTTTTTATTTTTAATAAATTTGCAAAAACCTCAAGTAAACTTTTTTCACGTTTGTCATTATGGGGTGTGTGTAGAATTCTAAGGAAAAAAATGAATTTAATCCATTTTGGAATAAGGCTGTAACACAACAAAATGTGGAAAAAGTGATGCGCTATGAATACTTTCCGGATGCACTGTATGTATTTAGATTTTGTAGGCACTACAGCTACTGCCTGCAAAAAATCAAATAATATCCCTGAATTACTGTCACTTCAGTGATTAAAATAGAACATTTAGAAACACAAGTAATGACTCTTCATCTGTAGAACTATTTCAGGCTCCCAGGAACAGCTCCAGTTTGCTTATCAAATTAATTAATTAGGTCAGTGAAGGACACAGTCTGTCTAGACCAACACTTTGTCCTTGAATACTTTGATTGGCATAACACCTACTTCAGGGTGCCATTCAAGAGATACTTTAATACACACCTTTAATACACTTAGTCAGTCTTGAAACTTTATCATGTAACCTTGCATAGCTAGATCTGCAAAAACACACTCAATTTCCTCAGAGTGAGATCACAGATTGTAAAGGAATAACAAAAACCTTTCAATGCAGATTTCTGAATGCTGGAGTCTTTCAAGGGTGATTTCTGCACCACTACTCATTTTTTTCCACAGAAACAGTATTTCTATTTGATTTGCTTATTATATCAAAAATTGCAACAATACAAATATGACTGTATACAGTAAAGAGATATATAATCTGGTTTTCAAGGGCCTGGTGGTTGTTTTGATACCACTCGGTCAAACTCATGAGATAATGACAGCCCAATGTAGCATTATAGTCATTTTACTACAAATTTCAATCTCTCCTCTTTACAATGCGGCAGATTATTCTGCAGTTTTTGATGTTTATCACACAGTTATTACCCCAAGATAGTAGATGTCTTCCACCGATAAAATCAATGACAGTCTCAGCTATCCCATTACTGTCATGAGTAATGAATATCATACATCTGCACAACATGCTGCACTATGGTGTATGCAGCATTTTATGCTGTAATCCAATTTGTATATTGTATGTTACAAGAAACATTTTCTTTTTACTTTTCCACTACTCATATCAACTATATTTAATGTCATCTAATATCTATTTTTATTAAATGGTACTAATATCTTTATTGATATATTAGGAGAGCAAAAATGAGTATTTCAAAGTATTTGTTATAAATTTCAAATAAAGCTAGAACCTGCGTAAGATGCTCAGTATCTGGTAACTAATCAGTAACTGTTGGTCAATTAACTTACATCAACAGTTTAGACTAAGTAGTCTTATCAATTGTGCAATTAATATAAATTTGCGTTGTGAAATGCAACTGCCTTGTAAATGACAACACCTTATATAGTCTTAATATGTAACAGGTAGTCAGTAGACAAAAGACAACAGTTTTTAAGCTGCTTGTTAGATTGTTTTCCATCCAGGAGCAGAAAAGATGCCGGTAGCAAAAATTAACCATGCTAAAAGTAGTTAGATTTTGGTTATGATGGATTTATCATGTACCTTAAGTTTAGTTAGAGGCCCATGCCTGTTCAACAGTTTACATGCTATTCCTAAACAAAACAAAAAAAAAAAAAAAGCTTTTCTGTAGCTTAAAATAACATTAACAAAAAAGTCTTTGTTAACATTAAAAAAAGTCTTACACACAATGCACTAAATCTTTTCAGGGAATTTATTCTTTTATTATATTCTGTTATCAAGCAGGGTGTGTTTTTTGTTTTTAATTATTAACAGTTATTAATTGATGAAATGTGGGCAAAACTCCCTAATGCAAACACTTGTATTTTTCTTGCTCCTTTCCATATTGGCATATTTATGTAGTCTTACCTTTTGGCTGAACACAACAAAACACATTTAGATTATATGATTAGACTATTGTGTACTTCTCAGCTAACAGTATATGTGAAACATGAGCACTTACCTCTAAAATTTACTTCCTTCCATGGTCCAGTCCATTGATATGAACTGTACCTACGCTTCCTGTATTCTGTTGTCGCTTGTTGAAGAAAATTATAATAAACAGAGTACAAAGTTGAATAGCCCGATGTAAAAACATCATTAGCAATGAGTAAACTTCCATCTTGTAATTAGGACTAAACATTACAAATTGTATTTTGGTTATAACTCTGCTAAATATCCCCAAATACTCTTTTGCCTACTCTTTATAGAAAGACCACTGCAAGAATTGTTTGAGACCTGCTGCTTGTGTTATAAAACATGCGTAAAGGGACAAGACACTACATAATATAAAAGTTTTTTTGTTTTTTTTTTTAAATTGAACAAAGGTGCAGCTGCTATACAAACCAATGTTTGCCAGCAACAGAGGAAATAAACAAATCAAGATGGGTTTGCTTTTATCTCTGCATTAAAATATAAGCATCTATTATGCTGTACTGAGCATAGGGCAATAGGTCTATAAGAAGCAGGGAAAAAAGGAATGTCTACACTGCATTTCCTTTCTTATAATAGAATGCTTTTGCAGAGTTTAATAGGAAAACCACCATCCAAAGTCATATTAAAGTCTGTGGCACTTGCTTCTGGTGAAAACACACCAAAGATGACATTGCAGTCAATTGTGACTCGAGAAAATGACTAGTCCTTATTACTTCAAAACGCAACATCAGTCAGAAACTGTTTAGTTACAGTCAAACTTGGGGAATTTGTCACTGCATATGCAGCATATAGAAAGTTAGTTTGCCTTGCACTTATATTTATAGATTTGGCTGTAAAAGTTAAAGTAGTGAAAGACAAGAGTTTCTTATAAATGAAACACTGGTTCCATAGGCAAATAAGGTTCAGTCCTTTTTTTTTTTTTTTTTTAAATTGATTCACTTACATTTTCTCTTTAAAGATCAAACTAAACTTGCAATAAGTTAAGCCATTTTTAAAAACTCTTCAAAAATACAATATCTGACTAGGGATGTCCATTTGTAAATAAATAAAAATAAACTTTAGATAGCTTGCACACATTGTTAAATTACTGGGAAAGAATATGCAAGCTATATTTAAAGAATCACAAGGCATGCTATGAACACCCACCCATCCATCCATCCATTTTCTAACCCGCTGAATCCAAACACAGGGTCACGGGGGTCTGCTGGAGCCAATCCCAGCCAACACTGGGCACAAGGCAGGAAACAATCCTGGGCAGGGTGCCAACCCACCACAGGACTGAACACCCACCCATTTGGTATTAATTCAAAGCATACATGACTAATTGTTTGAAGTATTACCAAGGTGTTGTTCTGCTTTCTGATCATCCACTACCTTGAATCAATCAGAGCAATTCACATTTTTAATGTCGTTGTAGTTGCCATTGCCTACAGTAGATATTACAAAATTATACCCATGGTGAAAGAAACTCAGGAGGCATAAATTGTGTATTTATTTAAAATATGTATTAACTGCTCACTATTTTGTTCTAATCCTTTAAAATGAATAAAAAAAAAACACACTAACTAGAAAATACAACGTGAATGTGGGTTTAAAATTTTTTTTATTTTTTTTTTAACAAGCATAAAGAAAACATTAATTTTGTCTACCTACTGAAAAAAATGGATAACATATAATTAAGCAACAACTAAAAGGCTGATAAACATAGATGGCACTTATGTATAATGGCAGCTTGCATAGCCACTTCATCTTATAATTATGTTCCATGTTGAATCATGTGTTAAATGACCATATGGTGTACACGGCTTGATGAGCACAGGCATGGTCAGCTGTCCTTGTACTTTGATGCAGAGAAAGCACATTTGCAGATTTCCATTTTTTATGGCCACAGTCCTCAGAGAACTGCATCTTCTTACAAAGATCATAATACTGAGGTTATTTGACCACCGCTGCCAAATATTAGGCTGGAAAGGGAAATCAGCAGTGATAAAAGGAAAGTGCTGTGCATTCTGATTGATAGTTCTCTCTAAATCTTGATGATCTGAAGTATGATCCTGGACTTACAGTAAATGTCACTGGAAAGGGAAGTTTCTTATTGACCTTAAAGAGAGTCAATGGTCACTAAGGGTGTATTAGCAGTCAATAGATTCAAACCCTCTAAAAATCTGCTGTATGACCGACTCTGAAATAAGTATATTGATGCATTTTTTTATTATGTGTCTGCAATGCACATACTTCAACTTTGCATACAACTGCCCTTTTCAAATTGTATTGATAGAAAAAACACAAGTATGGATTTAAATGTACTTGTTAGAAACAGACTTTTGTTTTCAAATTAGAACATTCAAAGAGGTAAACACAAGCTAAAATTGTAAAATATATTTAAAAGTTGTAATATGATCTTAGTAAAAAAATCTGAAATGATAGTCAAAAAATACTCTGAAGAATTTCCAAATGATAATTCTATTATGGTAAGTAAAACATATTTACTGCTATCAAGCTTTGACAGACATCTTCATTAGCTAAAATTCTTGGATTGCATTAACTCATTACAAAGCAAACTTCAGGAAAAGTCCTAACATAAACCACTTTATATCATAAAGATACAGCCAGAATAGTTGTCCTAAAACATTACAGATAAGGAAGGAAGCTAAATTAGCTAGTGGGAATAAAAATAAATATTTGAATTCCTTAAGTTAAAAAAAACAAAAAAAACAAAAAAAAACAACAGTTGTTTGTGAAAGTCTTCATTTTTTATAGTGTTCTAGCTAAATATCCAATTTTACATGCAATAAATTATTTTAGTTTTTGTAATTTTTTTAAGTGTATAATCATGTACACCAGTGGGAAAAAACATAGATGAATTCAGAATTGTATTTGTAAGCAGCCACACACTTTACCCTCTATGTATTGGGAAGGTTGAAGTCAAAATAGTTCATTCTGCTTTAAACAAACAATTCAGATATACAACAAAAGGGAAATATGTGGTAAAATTATAAAATCAATGTCTTAGTTAAGGAAATACTAAATATAATGTGAAACTTCACCCTCCCATTTCAAGTGAGAAAGTTATCATTCCATCATTCATCTTTTCAACTACAATCCTAATCACTAGAGTACAGAGCAAAGCTAGCAAACTTTATTTACTTATTTTGCGGACACCTTTATCCAAGTCAGCTTACAACATTTGAGATACAATATTTTACATTTCATTCATTTTTCCAATTGAAGTACAGGCAGGTGAAGTACTTGCTTATGGTCACACACACAGAGTTTTGAACCCACAACCTCAGGGTTTCATGTCCCATGTCCAAAGCTTTAACCACTATGCCCCACTGCCTACCCCAGAAGACTTTAGAAGGTGCTCTATATGATGATGCCTAAGAATTTGTAACTCACCCCATACTCAATGGCAAGATCAGTGTGATCATCTATATCAACTTTGGCCATTGTTACTTTGCCATTTTGCTTGGCAACCATCTTTTCTAGTCTGGGACCCAAGATCTTACAAGGACCACACCACCTACAATAAACAAATGACAAGCATACATATAAGTGATCTCTCTTTTTCACTATGGCTTCTTTTTTCAATTTTTACATCAAATCATAAACTGCTGAAAAAAATTAAGGCAATACTCAAATCACACATCGGATCTCAATGAACGAAATATTGTTAAGTGGATGTAAGTGGAAAATCTTTACTAAGTAATACTGTGTAACTCATCAAGAACAAAATGATGCAACAATGGTCAGTGGAAACTAAAATCACCAACTCACTGAGAGTTGGATTTGACAATCACCAAAAATCAAAGTCTAAAACTGAAATCATAGGTTGATCCAACTTGTTTGAATTTCACCACAGCAACTTATTATGCGACTCAGTAGTGTGTATGGCCCCCATGTGACTGTATGCACTCCTGACAACATCTGGGCATGCTCCGGAGGAGATGGCGGATGGTATTCTGGGGGATTCCCTCTCATACCTGGATCAAAGCAGCTGTGAGCTCCTGGGCAGTCTATGATACTACTTGGAAGTGTTGGATGCACCAATACATTACATCCCAGTGGTTCTCCGTTGGATTCAGGTCTATGGAACATGTGGGCCAGTCAATGGCATCAATGCCTTTGTCATCCAGGAACTGCCACCACACTCTGGCCACATGAGGCCGGGCATTATCCCACAGCAGGAGGAACCCAGGGCCCACTAGCAGCACTCTGACAAAGGGACTAAAGAATTAATCCCAGTACCCAACAGCTGTCAGGGTACCACTGCCTACGCCAGTGGAGGTCTGTGTGTCCAGGAGCTGGACTACCTGTGGAACCTGAAATTGGCTACAGGTAATATCTCATACTACCAGTAGTGACAAGGACACTAGCAAAACACAAAACTAGAGAAGAATCAGTCATGAAGGATAAGGAGAGAGCAATTATCTGTGGCCACCACCTGCAAAACAATTCCCTTTTTGGAGGTCATCTTGCTGTTGCCTCTCCAGTACACCTGTTGTCACACTTATTTACTCCAAAGCAGGTGAAGTTAATTTGCAATCGCTTATGCTTCCTAACTGGACAGATTGATTTCCCTGGAGCTTAAATGGCTTGGTGTTAGACTGTGATGATTAAGTGTTCCCTTAATTTTTTTGAGAAGTCTGTTTTAATGGTGTTCTAATAACTGGAAAATGGTGTCACAGCTCCAGTGAACTTATCCTTATTTCCAGTAGACTCACTGCCTTTGTTTAAGTCTGCATATTTTCTGAGTGTCTGTGTTGTGTATGTTTTCTTAGTTTAATTCAGGTTACTCTTAAGATGTGAATGGGACATTTGGTGGGAATTCTAACTTGGCCTATTATGAATGAGTGTAAATGTTTGACCTAGTGTGCCCTGTATGCTAGTCCATTTAGGGCTGGTACCTGCCATGTGCTGCTGAGATAAGCACTACTTCTCCACAACCTCAAAATCTAGGAGGATTAAAATTGTTACAAAAAAAAAAAAACACAATTAAAAGAAGAACATTTCAAGACATAACATTTGGACAGTTTTGTTTATAGGAGAGCCATCAAGAAACCAGACGCCATCACAAAAGTACAATCAAATGTAATAGCATAAGCTTTTGGAGTTAGGCCTGATTAATGGGAAGGAAATGGAGAGCACAGATAAGGACAAAATACTCAGTCAGGATGGAGATAATTAGCGAAGTCCACCAGGAATATGTGAGAGCATGATTTCACTTTAAAACATATACTGTTTTATTCACAAACAGTAAGGACACCTGCATAAATTTGCTAAGTTAGGCAGAGTTTAAAATATACCAGAATAATCAGTATAAATTAAAAGTAGATAAGTTTAAAAAAATTTTGCACATTAATTCAGTTCTCTACATGTAGGCAACTAGCAATCAAAATATAAAAGGAAGATGAGAGGTACGGAGTAATAAGAAGCAAATGACAGAAAGCATGTACATACTTATGTCAACATAAATATACCACCCTCTGGGCAAAGAGAAGAAACAACTAAAATTGCAAAGAAAATGTATCTGTTTCCCTAGGAAAAAGGACAAGTCAAACAACAGCTGAGGGAACAAAGCCCATTATATCTAAAGATAGCATGGTTTCAAGGGAACCTAGGCAGAAGTGTTTCTTAAAATAATTAAAATGTTTCAAAAGACAGGTCTATTTAAAATCATTTTATTACAATAACTCCGGACCTTTTAGGTGCTTCACAGTTACAGAAAATACGTTATACTTTAATTAAAATAAAAGTGAAAAAACAGAGTTAATTTCTTTGTTTTTTTTTCTTACCAATGGCATACCTTAACATTTTTAAATCCACTTAATATAATTCAAGGTCACGGACAGGAATATTTATAAAATTTTAATTTGCAATTCCATCAATTAGTGTGTTTACATGCACATCAATAACCCGATCATTCACAGAAATCTGATTTCTAAAATGCAATGCAAACCCTTATTCTGAACGGAGAAACCGGGTTATTCGCCTCTGAGAAACCACATTATTAGAAGTATATTTCTCCACGAATAATCCAATTATATGGTCATGCAAACCCTTAACTGGGTTACTGTTAAAGATTTTGTAGTCTGCACATGCCCGCTGCACTCTATCAGCCTGTGCACGTATTTTGCTTCACACATGCTTTCAGCAGCCACAGGTACAGTAGTAGCATCCACAAAATACACTTCCAGAGGTAAATGTTCAGGTGATTGCTAAATTCCTTCACCTGGCTGAAATAATCTATCTCAACATTTCAGAAATTGCTAAATTTGAGTTGCTGAGCTGAATGTAGGCTAAACTAAGCAACACAACTTCAAGAACAACAGAGTAATGTGTTAAACGTAACGTGCGTCAAGACGTCTGATTACTCTTTAAAGCAACGAGTAACCTAACTCACTAGTTATGTTACTGATATAAAAATTATTCCAGCAACACTAAGTGTAAAACAGGAATCACACATACTGTGTCCTTTCACAAGCTCAATTGCACAGCCAAGCTGAAAAGAATTTGCTCTGTGCATTTCAGTAACAGAAACCTATAAATAAAAGTGTTAATTTGACTAAACGTATTTATAAAAACACAAGAAAATTATCCAGATGTCATGCTTATTTTCTGATTCACAGTGACAAATGATCTTTTTTTGTGCAGTTTAATGACGTCAGTGAGTTTTCCCATAGTAGAACTCCAGAAGATTACTTGCATACATAAATGTGGATTATTGAGAAATCAGGTTTCTGGCTCATTCGGGTTACTCACCTTAACCCGATTTTGTGTGTGTATGTAAACGCACTGAATGTGAAATACCTAATGAGCAGCTACAATATAAAAGGAATCATACATTCCCTAGAGCAGTGTTTCTCAACCACTGTGTTGCAATCCATGGGGTGCTGATGGTGGATCATGAATGGCTGTCGTTTCTCTCGTCACCCCATTGCCAACAAAACAATCAATAGCACTGTGCAGTGTTTTTTCCCATGCTTCTTTCACCATGGGGGAACCTACTCCTCTAATCATGCTTGTTTTATTAATGGGGGACTCCCATGGTCCACTTTGTTCAATTACTGACTGGATCGTCAGTGGAATTGAAAAGATAGAACTGGGTTGTGAGACAATAAAAGCTGAGAAACACTGCACTAAAGAAATGTTTCTTAAACTATAGTTCACAGCCCAAATTGGGTCACCATATGATTGCGTAGTAAAACTAGCCGTTTTACCCTAGCATGAATTCTATGTTGAGCAATATGCCATTTGCTACTCAAAATACTTTTTATTGCTGCAGTATGGGAAGCAATGCTGTTAACTCATCAGCACAGTATTACTTTCTGTGGCACGAAAATATATTAAGTATGTACCACCTTCCATCTCACAACCTATTCAACAATCAAATTGAGAAGACTGGCAGCAAGGACTCAAATAAGAAAGTGGGAGAGAGGAGAAAAAGACCAATACAAGCTGGTGAGGTGAACAGACCATGGTGCTAGATTCAAATGTTTTTTTTTTTTTCTTTTCAACAAAACAGGTGTGGGCCAAGGATGTGACAGTTTCCAGGGTGATATGAATTGTGCATAAATTGGGTGGGATTCTATATATAGTGCCATGGCAGTTATCAGTGATGTACACAAAATACAGTTTAGTGACCATAGACAATTGGATTGTGCCTCATCGCCTTGTTCACTATTACAGTACACACTGAATCTAAATATGTAATAGAGGTGCAAAGAAGATACTGAATTTCAGTAAAGAAGTTCTTCATTACACTACTTCAAAGTGGTTCAATTAATGTCATTTTATAGGTATTGTGAAGGATGTGTTTGTTAAGACAATTGAGAACTTTAAGAAAAAAGGTGTACAGACAAGCAGAAGACATTCAGCACAAGGTCTGCTGGCAGAGTTAAACATTATTATCTTTTTAAAAAAAAAAAAAAAAAAAAAACCTCGGGTAATTGAAATCTGTGTATGTTAAACTAAACTGCTCAAAAAATTAAAGGAACACTTTGAACACACATCAGATCTCAATGGGGGAAAAAAAACCTGCTGGAGATATCTACGGATATGGACTGGGTAATGTATTAGGAATGGAAAGGATGCCACATCGTTTGATGGAAATGAAAATTATCAACTTACAGAGGTGAATTCAAAGACACCCCGAAAATAAAAGTGAAAAGATGCGGCAGACTAGTCCATTTTGCCAAAATTTCATTGCAGCATCTCAAGATTGTACTCAGTATTTTGAATGGCCACCACGTGCTTGTATGCATGCCTGACAATGTTTTTTTTTGGTTGTTTGGAGGTGGGGAATGATCCTGATGGTGTCCTGGGGGATCTCCTCCCAGATCTTGACCAGGGCATCACTGAGCTCTTGGACAGTCTTAGTTGCAACCTGGCGGCGTCGGGTGGACCAAAACATAATGTCCCAGAGATGTTCTATTGGATTTGGGTCAGGTGAGCATGAGGCCAAGTCAATTGTATCAATTCCTTCATCCTCCAGAAACTGCCTGCATACTCTCGTCACATGAGGCCGGGCATTGTTGTGCACCAGGAGGAACCCAGAACCCACTGCACTAGCATAAGGTCTGTTAATGGCTCCAAGGATTTCATCCCAATACCTAATGGCAGTCAAGATGCCATTGTCTAGCCTGTAGAAGTCTGTGCATCCCTCCATGGATATGCCTCCCCAGACCATCAGTGACCCACCACCAAACAGGTCATGCTGAACGATGTTACAGATAGCATAAAATTCTCCACGGGTTCTCCAGACCCTTTCACGTCTGTCACATGTGCTCAGGGTGAACCTGCTATCACCTGTGAAAAGCACGGGGCACCAGTGGTGGACCTGCCAATTCCGGTATTCTATGGCAAACGCCAATAGGGCTCCACGGTGCCGGGCAGTGAGCATACGGCCCACTAGAGGACGTCAGGCCCTTAGGAAGTCTATTTCTGATTGTTTGTTCAGAGACATTCACACTGGTGGCCTGTTGGAGGTAATTTTGGAGGGCTCTGGCAGTGCTCATTCTGTTCCTCCTTACCCAAACGAGCAGATACCAGTCCTGGTGATGGGACCTTTTATGGCCCTGTCCAGCTCTCCAAGAGTAACTCCCTGTCTCCTGGAATCTCCTCCATGCCCTGGAGACTGTGCTGGGAGACACAGCAAACCTTCTGGAAATGGCACATATTGATGTGCCATCCTGGAGAAGATGGACTACCAGTGCAACCTCTGTAGGGTCCAGGTATCGCCTCATCCTACCAGTAGTGATAATGACCGTAGCCAAATTCAAAACTACTGAAAAAAAAGAGTCAGAAAAGATGAGGAGGGAAAAATGTCAGTGGCCTCCACCTGTTAAACCATTCCTTTTTTGGGGGTTGTCTCATTGTTGCCCCTCTAGTGCACCTGTTGTTAATTTCATTAACACCAAAGCAGTTGAAACTGATTAACAACCCCCTCTGCTACTTAACTGACCAGATCAATATTCCAGAAGTTTCATTGACTTGATGCTATATTCTGATTAAAAAGTGTTCCTTTAATTTTTTTGAGCAGTGTATTTGCAAGCTAAATTAGAAAAATGTATTGTTAATAGTGGAGCTCGCTTGAAAAAAGTTTTTTTTTTTTTTTTTTTTTAAATAAAAGTTACTTAAGACAGGGTAAACAGACTATATCAATTATCGATTAATTAATTTTTGATCTACTTCATTTCTTAACAGGTGCCAGAGTCAAGCATCTAAATTTAAGTGACGTTTCAAAAATCCACATATCCTTGCACGGCAATAAAGCTTACACTGAGAATTTCCACTGGCACTAATAAACCCTGTAATCTATTTCTATTTTAAATGATAATTGTTTTAGGTTCAAGCTCCAGGTGCTCACTGTGTGGAATTTGCATGTTCTCCTTGCACCGATGTTGGTTTACCTCAAAAGCTCCACTTTTCTCCTATAATAGAAAGACATGCAGTTTAGGTGGATTGTCATTGCTAAAGAGGCCTGTGTCTATGTGTTTGCCATTCGATGGGCTTGCAACCTATCCATAGGTTATTCCTACCTTGTGCCTGTTCCTTGCTGGGACAGGATCCAGCTGCCCCACAACCCTGCTCTGAATAAGTGAATTTGGAAAATTAATGGAATGGGTATTGTTTTAACATTTCCAGTTTAGTAATACTCGTGTGAGAAATATGCTTGAAAGGAAACAAAAACATTTACTTGTATTTACATTATATGGACATTGCTATAGTACCAGTTTTCTAATTTAATTTCTAATCAGATTAAAAGGGTGAAGAACCTTTGCACTACAGCATCCATATAACATTACATTTTAGTAAACTTAATATCTAATCTCCCATTCCAGTATCTTCACTTATCCTAAGTAATAAGTGGTTATTACTAACATCACTTACTGTGCATGGAAATCAACCAGTACTGGAAGCTGGCTGTTGAGGACTCGTTCAGAAAAGTCTTCTCCATCCTGAATGCTGAATGTCACCCAGCGAGTGCTAGATATTGAGAATGGCTGGTGACGGCCAGTGAGGTAAGGGTGAAGAAGAGATGGGGATCTAGAGAGCACAGCAGATACACAACTGAAGTGAAGAGAAGATGGCAATATCCTTAGAGGGAGCACCTTTGCTCGCCGAAACAATATTCTCAGTGTCATCTTTAAAAAAAAAAAAACACCAATTCAAGATAAATTCTATGGTATCTCTAAACAATAGCATCAGACTGACCACTGTGTAGTTCAAGTCAGGGACACCTGCTGTACAAACAACTCCTTATATTTATCAGTTGAAACATATAACAAAGTAATCAAAGCTTTATTATCTTTCACTCCCTTAGTCCACATATTTGAAAACATCCTGTACTTTAAACTCACTAGAATGCCACAAAGGGTCAATTTGTAGAGAACAGGATGCAACATTTTACTGTAAAGGATTAAAAGATTAGGATAATCAACTTCTTAGATTATCAGATTGCTAAATTTGCTTTTGAACAAAATCCACTGTACTTGTGGATCCCTTAAATTATTCACTTTAATATTATGGAAGAAGCAAAGACCACAAATTAAAATGTTACCTTTTAAATTCATTTTGATATTTTAGGTAATGAGTTCCCTCATGTGTATTTAAGCGTTAAAAAATACAATAACTATAATTACACATTGCCTGTGTAGAGTCTACAGTTGATCTCAGAGTACTCCTCACATATCCAAAGATATGCATGTTAGGTTAACTAGCATTTGTAAGTTGGTTCTGTAAGGGCGAGTATGGGTTTGGGTGTGAGCCCCTCAATGAACTGGCATCCATCCAGATTTAGTTATTGTCTTCTCCCTGGTGCTGCTAGAATCGGCTTTGGCTCACCTCAGCCAGGGTTGGCAGGTACTTAAAACGTTTATAGCCCAAGGACACCTTATAAATAACTGATCACCGAAACCACCCCCCCCCCCCCCCCCCCCCCTACCCCGTGCGCACAAAAAAAAAAAAAAAAACCCAGTACCTTACATAGACAAAATGACACACTGGAGTGTGTGGCACGGTGTCAGCGGGAAAGAGGTATGGCATGGTGGGGGGGAATTGGGGCAGGTATCCTCAGAGATATTTTAGCGACAGAATGGGTATATACCATCATAAACTGGTCAGATTGTCCCTCTGAGATGGTAAAGAACATATAAAAGTGCAAAAGGAGGGTTGATGGTGCCAGATGGATGAAAAACATGGTAAAATGCAATGTAGGAGAGTTGAGCAATAGCCCAAGTTTTTTTTTTTTTTTTTTTTTTTTATAAATAGCCCTAAAAGCCCATGCTTTCTCACATACAATGATTGAAAATAGCCCAATTGGGTGAGAAAACCATGGACCTGGCAACTCGCCCCTCAGCTCTAAATTAGACTAAATGGATGTGAAAATAAATGAACAATTGAAGTAACATTTGTGTTTATTATAAGGTGCTGTAACTTCTTGCAATACAATCAATTACAATCTAAATAAGAAACGCACTTAAACAGTTCAATGATATCTAATATTTTTTTCTATCTGGGGACAGTAGACAACTTTATAAAGGTATCAGATCATAGAGGGTATACCTCTTGTACAAACACTGCAAAGTAACAGTTAAAATGGTCTTTCACATTCACTAAACTGTTTTCACCATGGTTATTGAAAAACAAACAAAATCCAGTAATACAGTCTTAAAAACTAGGACAAAAGTGAACTAAAAATGGAGAAACACAAAAAGAAATAAAAAAAAAAAAATCAACAAATTCGAACTTGGTTACAAAGAGAAAGAACTTCCAGACACACTGATAGTCATATTTTGAAATTAAGGCATGATGCCTCATATACTGTACTTTGTTTATAGGACAATGCAATTAATTGATAACCAGCTAAAAGAGAACTTTAAAAAACTACAGTTGCCAAGTACAATTCTACACTAAACTAGTTTAGAACCACAGGGCTTTAAGATGACAAAGGACAACCCACATTAATAACAAATAAGAAGAGGTGGGTAATAACAGATTACATTTACTTGGTTACTAAAATTTATGGAAAAAATTGTACTTTTTTGACATTAATCCTTTGTACATTTACTCAAATATACTTGTAAACAAAAAATGTACTTCTATTCTGTTACATTTCATTTGCCCTCAATACTGTTACATTTCAAATTTTAATATTTGTTAGCTTCCTCAAGTCTCTTACCATGAAGAGCAAGTACCAGTTCCTCACCATCAGCTGGCATATTTTGTGTATTTCATTGGTTGTTTTCAGCTATCAGTCAGTTTTCCCTTTTAGACCTGTAGTACTAGGGTGCTGTACCGTGTTAGCCATTATGAATGTAGAGAAAAGCCAAGCAAAATGACACCTTTTATTGGCTAACTAGAAAGATTACAATATGCAAGCTTTCGAGGCAACTCAGGCCCCTTCTTCAGGCAAGAAGAAGGGGCCCGAGTTGCCTCGAAAGCTTGCATATTGTAATTTTCCTTTTAGACCTGAAAACCTACAGTGATGTCTCATCAATTTCATATGACTTATTCAGAGAATATCATTGGCCATAATTGGCTGTCAGTCATCAATGTCCTTCCTGCGAGTTGTCAGTGAATGCAAACTTTTTAAAAAAAATGTATGCAAAAATTTGGAAAATCCAGTTAAACAGTTGGAAAATTAGAGGCATGGAGGATTTGTCAAGTTGCCCAAGTGAACACTTCTGATTTCAAATTCAGTCAATGTTTAGATTGTATGCCAAAGAGGGTAGGAATTTCAGAAGCTAGCATACATGAACTGCACCTCTCGTGTATGAAAACAAATGGCTGGAAGTACTATATTTACTTTTTTTCTGTTATGTAGCTAGGCCTTGAATAAAACTAATTAAAACAGGTTTTGAAGTCTGATTTTGTCATCATCATTATTATGTATTATATACACTAACATATACTGTAGCTATCAAATAAAAGTAAACTGACACAGTAAAAATGTACCTAAACTTCACAGTGTGTGAATCAGAGCTATCATATATTTAAATTTACGTCTTGTGAGAGCTACAGAAGCTTATTGTAACCACTCACAAGAAAAAAATTACTTAAAGATACTGCCAGCTTACTGTATCATCATAGCGACTGATTAAGCAGATGTATAACATGCAATAAATGCTACTAACCAAGCCGATGTTACGCCTATACATTTACTACTGAATGTGGACTGACCAGTGCGATAAGCTCAGGCTTGTTTGCTAGCTTGGTCAGTACCTGTATGGAGTTTGCATACTCTCTCTATGTGTACGTGGACTGAGCATTTGTAACTGCACAAGATTATCTACTTAACAATTTGATACTGGAAGTGTTTCATTTAGTGTTCTCAGTTTCCAAAAATGTGTTTATAAATTACATCAGCCAAGTTTAGAGTATCACAGCAAAACAAAATAAAAACTAAAAAAAATAGAACAACAAACTCAATAAAAAACATACTTCTTAAAACTATAAAAATACTGTTTTTAAGGTATATTACGTGAAATGGTGATCTGCAATACTAGGGGGCTCCGCCCCCTGCTCGCTTCGCTCGCCAACCCCTGGTGTTGGGAAATTACAAAGAGCGTGATGTATGAATGAGATATAGCATAGTGTGAAGGTGTAGATGACGCAGATAGGAAGCAAACAATAAAGTGTTTGGCACAGTGTAAAGGTTTATTGGAAAATTTCTTTGTAAACAACATTAGTAGTAAAGATGGTGTCTTGTCCTTGAATGAGTTTTCCTTGGCATGGAGCATTTATGACCTTAACTTTAACGTCAGATGAACGTCGAAGTTGTGAGAAGGCCACATAAAGTTGTCCATGTACAAAAACGGGCTCAGATAGGTAGATGCCAACCTTGTGCATGGTTTGTCCTTGTGATTTGTTGATGGTCATGGCAAAGGCAGGTTTAATGGGGAATTGTTTCCGTTTAAGTGTAAAAGGTAATTCCAGGTCAGAACTTGTAAGGTCAATTTTAGGAATTAGAACAGTACTGTTAGCATGTGATCCTGTAAGAACTGTTGCTTGAATAACATTGTGTGTTATGGTGTAGACGACGAAACGTGTACCATTGCATAAACCCTGTTTAGTGTTAAGGTTTCTTAATAGCATGAGTATTGTTCCGTTTTTAAGGCTAAGACTGTGTTGTGGTAATCCGGCTGGGTTAATAGTGTTCAAATATGCTAAGGGGAAATTAAGATGGTCATTGTCGTCATCAGAATCAACTTTGTCAGAGCTTAGAAATAGGTGTGACTCTCCAGGAAGTAATGAAATGACCTGGTTATTAATGTGATCAACAGTAATATTTTTTGGACATAATATACTTCGTTGTGTTAAAAGGGGCATTTGATCTAATGAGACCGCTGTTCCAAATATCTCCGTAAGTAAGTCGTTGCAGATGAAGGGTTGAGGAATTGTAATAATATCTGGGTGAAGTCCATCTGTATTGGTGAGTGTACAATGTTCTAGTTGTAATAACCAATTGTTATATTCGGGATCTGGAAATCGCATGTTTTGTACCAAGTGTATCTTTAGAAAGCAATGCCAATTGTTCGCGTAACATTTTTTGTTCCGCGGTTTTAGAAGTGCGCCGAGGTGAATTTTTTTTTTTGATGCGGGTTCGTGTTTGTGGTCCCGTTACTCGAGCCGTCTAGTTTTGTATCCGTGATCGTGAATTGATGACTTGTTTGATCTTTATCGTTAGGAATATGGATAAGTAATAAGTAGGATCGAACTCAGTGTTAATATGCGGACTGTTCGTTTCTTCGTATTATCACCAATCAGGTCTCGCGCCTGTATATGTATTGTAGTTCGGTCTCGTGTTGTTTATATGACGTCATTGCGTATTTTAAGGTGGACTGAATAATAGCTGAGCGCATGGCATGTGGAGCAATAGGTAAGCACTGTCTAAAATCTACTCCTAATAAAAGTACCTTTCCTCCAAAGGGAATATTATTATTCATCAACGCAATGCCAATTGTCCGCGTATTTTAAGGTGGACTGAACAATAGCTGAGCGCATTGTAAGTGGAGTAATAGTTAAGCACTGTCTAAAATCTCCTCCTAATAAAAGTACCTTTCCCGCAAAGGGAATATTATTATTCATCAACGTTTGTAGAAGTTTATCAATGGTGTTGAGTAAGTGAGTGGATGCCATTGTACATTCATCTATAATTAATAGTGTGGCAAGACGGATGTCACGTGCATTGTTACTGTGCATTGTCATAGTGGATACCGAAGTTTCTGTGATTGGGACCGGTATTTGGAATAAGGAGTGACATGTGTTTTTGGAGCCGAGACATTTTTTCTTCCGCGGTTTCAGAAGCGCTTTGTAGGTGCCGACGTGATTTGTGCATATTTGCGTTCTTGATTTGTTTCAGGGTGCACTGTTCCAATGCGATGTAATATTTGTCCACATACGCGAAAGCAGTATGGGTCATTGCCTTTTGGTGACCTGATATTTACTCCGGTAGATGCAAAATCAAATGACCTATTGTAGGATGTAATGCAGTTCATAAAGTTTTTACTTTCAGGTACAGTAATCCCTCCTCCATCGCGGGGGTTGCGTTCCAGAGCCACCCGCGAAATAAGAAAATCCGCGAAGTAGAAACCATATGTTTATATGGTTATTTTTATATTGTCATGCTTGGGTCACAGATTTGCGCAGAAACACAGGAGGTTGTAGAGAGACAGGAACGTTATTCAAACACTGCAAACAAACATTTGTCTCTTTTTCAAAAGTTTAAACTGTGCTCCATGACAAGACAGAGATCACAGTTCCGTCTCACAATTAAAAGAATGCAAACATATCTTCCTTTTCAAAGGAGTGCGTGTCAGGAGCACAGAATGTCACATAGATAGAGAAAACAATCTCTGGCAAACAAATCAATAGGGCTGTTTGGCTTAAGTATGCGAAGCACCGTGGCACAAAGCTGTTGAAGGCAGCAGCTCACACCCCCTCCTGTCAGGAGCAGACAAAGAGAGAGAGAGAGAGACAGAGACAGAGTTTGTTTTTCAAGCAAAAATCAATACGTGCCCTTCGAGCTTTTAAGTATGCAAAGCACCGTGCAGCTGCACAAAAAATAGCAACGTGAAGATAATCTTTCAGCATTTTTAGACGAGCGTCCGTATCGTCTAGGTGTGTGAACAGCCCCCCTGCTCAATCCCCCTACGTCAGGATCACAGAAAGTCAGCGCAAGAGAAAGAGAAAAGTAATTTGGGTAGCTTCTCAGCCATCTGCCAATAGCGTCCCTTGTATGAAATCAACTGGGCAAACCAACTGAGGAAGCATGTACCAGAAATTAAAAGACCCATTGTCCGCAGAAACCCGCGAAGCAGCGAAAAATCCGCGATATATATTTAAATATGCTTACATATAAAATCCGCGATGGAGTGAAGCCGCGAAAGGCGAAGCGCGATATAGCGAGGGATTACTGTACTTCGTTAGTTAGAAGCTTCTGTAGATATGCAGGATATGAATGTAAAGGAGGCAGTGTAATTTGACTTTTTTGACAACAACGTGTAAATTCATTACTTGTATTGCCATTTGTTTCTTCAGGGAAGTTAAGTGAATGACAATGATTGCAAATGACATTCATTAATCCCAATGAATTTTCATGAAAAGTGGACTTATTATTGAACGCGCTGTCAGCGAACTGGCGCAATCGTTAGTGTGGTCGTGGGTGTCCCGTTTCGTGTGCAATGGCTTCGTGCGTTTACGTTGCATTCCATCCGGCCGGTTTCCGTTGCTTGGGGGTGGGGGTTTGTGGGGCGCCTGCGCAGTACGTCTTTTGTGGCCACGGCCCATGGCTGGATGTCCCTGCATCCATCCGGTTTAGCATTCTCAGTTAGTAATATGGATTAAGACTAAGAAAGAAAAGTGCTATTTAATGTTAGGGGTGTGTCACTATTCCCCACTTTTCCTGTGACCCAGGTTTGGTTAGTAGCTGAGTCACTGTCTGTGTGGATTCTCTCTGGCAATTTCAGTTTTTTCTTAATACACTGATGTACATTATCGGCTATCTTAAGACTCACAAACATCCATGTAGGAATCTTTATTGATGTATGAGACATCCTACCCAGGTTTGGCTATCACCTTGCACCCAGTGTTGCTAGGATAGACTCCAACTACAAGTGACATTGTAATGAAAAAGAAAAATAAACATACATTTCAATATTTCTTGATCTTGATCCATTGTTAAAAATGTACATTATTTTAAACAAGCAGAGATGCTTGCTTGTAACTATAATGATTCTGTGGCCAGTCTGGGATACACGTTTCACAAGTAACATGAATTTGGAAATATGACTGAAGATATCCTCAGGTTTTTTTTGGGTTTTTTTAAAATAATTTTTTAAAAAGGCTAATGACACTTCAGTGTAGCATGGAAATTAAACGCAGGAGCTCCACCTCAACCCACTGAAATTTAACCAAATAGACATAAAAAGGTGTTTCAATGTAGAAATATTCCTCTCATGTACTCTGAAGGGCTAGGGTACATAACTGCAAAATTTTACTTTATTATTAGTTTTTGCCAATGTATTATTTTCAATAGGTAGAATCATTACACCAGCTTCTTCAAAATGCTTTTACTCGCAGATGAATATTTAGCATACTGTTTTAACTACAAGATAGGTAAAGCAAATGCTTTAAAACAGCAGTGCTCAGACTGGTTCTTGATGTAAAACATGTTCTTTACCCAGCCACATTAACTGTAATTTGTGATCAAATACATTGGCTCCGTTTTGTTCTGTATAGTTTAATATACACCATAGTATGTTATTCACTTTCTTAAGATGTAGCATTGTGTATTATGGCTTTCAATATTTGCATAAACTTTTTTTTTTAATTTAATTCCTTGTCTGTAAAGACTGTTTACCAATAACAATGAGCAGACCCACAAACAAATGAATAAGCTCATTTACTGTCTACTATGCCCGTGTGTTCACATGCCAGACAGCTACTTTACTGTAAAGATCATTTTGGAAGGAATGAGAAGTCTGAATAGAACATCCATATTACTAACCGAGAATGGTAAACCGGAAGGTACGGACGCAGGTACACGGCGATGGACCCAGGAGACATAGTGCGCAGGCGCCTACAGCACGCGTCTCATGTTCTCTCTTATCCACCGCGGACGAAGGACTCACGGCTCAAAAACGAAAGAGCTCAATTAATGTAAATAAGACATGAAGCAACAACGCACCCATAGCTAACGACTAACGACACAGCCACACAGAAAAGAGGATTCTGCACTGCACCCCAGAGTCAAACGGAAGACACTACAGAGTCCGCAAAGGTCCACAAAGAAAGTACGGAAGGCGCGAGAAAGTACGAAACGCGCAGGCGCCTACAACGCGTTTCTGAACTAAACGTCCACACTATACAGCATGGTCCGGGTAATAGGAATAAACGAACTCTCCGTATTAAACGTACGGCATCGTCACACGTCCAAATCATATAGCATATGTGAATCACATTACAGTGATGCATTATTAACAGTACAGCCACAGAAAACGCTCCGTATTAACAGTAAGTGCAATTATCCATATTACTAACTGTAGACAACGGGTAACTAATGGAGTCATGGTCACGGCTCCAAAACAATCCAGCTCAACTAACGGAGATACAATAACGAGCCCGCATGGATAAAAAAAATAAAAGTAGGCGCCTACAAACGTTAATGAATAATAATATTCCATTTGGAGGAAAAGTACTGTTATTAGGAGGAGATTTTCGACAGTGCTTAGCTATTGTTCCACATGCCATGCGTTCAGCTATTGTTAAGTCCAGTTTGAAATACGCAGACAATTGGCATTACTTTGAGACAATACATTTGGTACAAAACATGCGATGTCCAGATCCAGAATATACCAATTGGTTATTGCAACTAGGAGATGGAAACCTTACCAATACATATGGACTTCACCCAGATATTATTCAGATCCCTCAAGCCTTTATCTGCGATGACTTAGTGACGGAGGTGTTTGGTACAGCAATCACATTAGACCAGATACCATAATTAACACAACGAGCTATATTATGTCCAAAGAATACTGACATTGCTCATATAAATAGCCAGGTCATTGCATTACTTCCTGGAGAAAGCCGCCTCTTTCTAAGTACTGACAATGTTGATTCTGAAGACGAGAATGAGCATCTTAATTTCCCCTTAGAATATTTAAACACTATTAACCCAGCTGGATTACCACAACACAATCTTAACCTTAAAATCGGGACAATAGTCATGCTATTAAGAAACCTTAATACTAAACAAGGTTTATGCAACGGTACACGTTTAGTCATCAACACCATGACAGACAATGTTACTGAAGCAAAAGTACTTACAGGATCACATTCTAACAATACTCTTTTGATTCCTAGAGTTGACCTTACAAGTTCTGACCTGGAATTACCTTTTACACTTAAACAACACCAATTTCCCATTAAACCTGCATTTTCCATGACAATCAACAAATCCCACGGACAAACCATGAACAGAGTTGGCATATACCTCTCTGAGCCTGTATTTGGACATGGACAACTTTATGTAGCCTTCTCAAGAGTTCGGCATTCATCTGACATTAAAGTTAAAGTTGAAGATACTCCATACCAAGGAAAACTCATTCAAGGACAACACACCATCTTTACTACAAATGTTGTGTAAAAAGAAATATTCCAATAAATCTTTCTAATGTGCCATGCTATGGGTTCTTTACTTCCTTTGTTCGTCATCTACACCTTTACACTCCAATATATCTCATACATACATCAATGTATTTCGGGTTACCCAACACCAGGGGTTGGCGAGCGAAGCGAGCAGGGGGCGAAGCCCCCTAGTACACTAATTAATACATCCCTCTGTATAATAAACATATGCACTAAGCAGCTGCTTTTTTACTAGGTGCACTACCTGAATGTGGGTAATAGAATAATTTTTAAATATTTCCTATTTCTTGCTCTAGATGTACCTTCAGAATCTTTCCTTTGTAACCATTTGTGTCTAAACCAAGATTATTATAGTTAACGAAAACTAAAATCAAAACAAACTATTATTAAAAAAACATTTTCGTAAACTTAAACAATTAACAAAACCGAAATGAAAAACTAAACGAAACTATTAAAGTAGCTGAAAAGACTAACTGAAATAAAATAATAATTTACTAAAATATTTTTAGTTTTCGTTTTTGAATGCATATTCTTGCCGTTAGTCTTTAACCCTTGTAAGTTTTCTCTAAAACAGAAACTCATCCACCACGAGCCGCCCGCATATTTTCATCCAGTGAACGGTGGCTGGTGACGGAGGGCGGCTGTTCACACAGCATTTGTGGTGACAGAGCAAACTGATTGTGGGTGCGTAAAGAGTGAGAAACAAAGAGATTTGCGTGCCGCCTTTCTTTGCGCTTGTTGTATATCAAGATGTAATTCAAACAGCTGAAATCAGAATGTGCTGGTCAACAAAACGTTTACCATATGGACAGAAAAATCAAGAGTGAATAACGTTTCAGTTTATTTCTCAGGTGTCTGCCTTTTGTTGACAGCAATTCACCTGCCACTTCGCACAGGAGAATTCGTTTTTACTTTCTCATATACAAAGTATAGAGAAAGTATATTAATCATGAATAAATTCAACCTTGATATTTTGATGAATCTTGACGTTATAGACGAACCAGTGTCCAACAATACTGTTTTTTGGAACTGTGTGTGTACGCACGCGTGTATGTGTGTGTAAACACGACAACTCAAAAACACAACTAGACAGATGGATGAAATTCGGCATGTGGTTGTTACACCACAATTATAGATCTGTATTAACTTTTGGGCCAAATCCATCACCAGGAAGTGGTACTTTACCTGAATACATACTCTATTTTTTTTTTTTTATACAGCTGCAGAGTCCGATTTATTCAACTTTACTTTTATAATAATTGCTCAATATATTATTAATTTGATTTGTTGTTGATGGTTCCTTAATGTACATAATATAAAAACAATCATTGTTTTGCAGTTTACTCCTCAAAGATCCATTCCCATATCTGAGTATACAAGAAAGTCGAGGAGAGAGCACTCACGGTTTTTGAAAATAAAACGGCACTGATCGAGAGACTAACTAGGTCATCATACAAGATCAACATATTGTTGCTGACCAATCACTTTTGCTTTAAAAACATCTGATAAGTGATGAAAAACTACACATACTAATGGGTTTTTGTATTCATTCCATATTTATTAATTTATCTTTTTAGTTCATATTTACAACTCAAAATAGCTGATATTGTGAAAGTAATCCATTAGCAGAATTATATTTTAAAATTTGTTTCCCTTTTTTCAGTGTTTTTCTCTCTCTCAAAATAGGTAGTTGAAATATCATATTCTTTTTGTTCTTAACATCAGCCTTATCACACATATAAGGGATACCAGGGATTTTTCCTGCCTTGCATCCAAACCAGCTGCGGTAGGCTCCAGATTTCCTGCAATCCTACTCTGGATAAACAGGTTTAGATAATGTATATGTTGTTCTTAATCTCAGACGCTGTCTCTGTATCATTTTGTGCTTGTCCGTACTCCTATTACCTGCTCTTGCTCTGCTCATTATGGGTTTACTGTCCTTTATGGTGGTCTATTCAAGACTCACTACCCCTAACCTTGACACTACATGCTTGTTGTTCTTTGTTTCCCTCAATACAGCTAGGTGGGGTCTGCACACTCATTCAAGTCTAAGAGCCCTGTTCTTCCTAAGCCCCGTGATTTTCATGAGAAAATATTTTTAAAATTATAGAATTGTGTAAAATTGTTCATATTCAGTGTCTAGTTTTGATTATGCTTGTTTTTATCAGACAAAACAAAAAACAGATAGTAAACCAGGCAGTGTAGTAAGCTTCCACTAACATTAAACTTATATCCAAATCTGTTAAGTGTACAGTTCTGTCTGACTGTGACACAAAACTAACTCCATAGGCGCTCCATGCCATAATTACTAAAACTAAAACTGAAACTAATATATATATATATATATATATATATATATATAAATAAAAGAGAAATGTCTTTGTGAAATAAAAACTAAATTAAAACTAAAAATACACGATGAAAGAAAACTAAAACTAAACTGAATTTCCAAGTAAGGTCAGAAAAAATATAGAAATAAAAACTAATATAAAAAGACAAAACTATAATAACCTTGGTCTAAACCTCCCTATAAAGCCTGCTTCTCAGACTGTCATTGTTTTTCTCACCTCCTGTTCAGTTTTATGCTTTCCATCTTTGAAGGCAACTCTCTCAACATACCTATCCTTTCTCCCCACCTTGTGTGTCTTGCACATCATCTTTCAATCGTGTCACCAAAGCCAAACTGCCCAATCAGATTTCTTTGAGGGACTTGACACACACAGACCTTAGGGTCTTATTATACAGTAGATATCCATCTTGTACATGTAGGACTATCGATATCCATCTTGTACAGGTAGGACTATCTTTGGCAACCATAACAATGATTTTAACAATTTTTTTGTTAATTTTTTTAGGGATTTTTGGATTATATTGCTGCAAACCACCTGTTTCACCCCACCCCAAAAGAACTCCTCTGTTGAGGTCTACAAGGTACTGATTTTGAAAGTTTTATTCTGCTCAGCTTGCTTTTCCCACACTCACAAATGTTTCATTCCACTCCCAACCTCAATAAAGGCTTTTTTTAATTTTTTTTTTTTTTATAAACAACCGAATCAGTGTTAATCTATTGAAATTGTTGTCAAAAAAGAAAAGCTAGCTAGACGAATAGATAAAGGGTGCCAAGACTATTCTTCCAAGAGATGTACTCTTTTTGAGAGCCAAAATAGCAGTCTGGCTAGTATTTATAAAACAAATATGCTCAGGATTTTGTCTTGATCATTACTTAAAATCAGTCTTTCTTAAAACTATGGGTTTCGACTAAATTAAGTCATGGATATGTCTATGATGGGTCACCACATGATTGTGTAGTAAAATTACAGAGTTCATCCAAGTGTGAATTCTGTGTCGAATAAGATGGGACCTGCTATTTAATGCATTGCAATGTAAAACAACACTGTTGACACATCACAGAAGTTTTGTTTCTGTGGCACGAAAATATAATATACTCACCTCCCATCTCACCAATTAAACAGTCTGAGAAGGCTGACAGCAAAGACTTGTATAAGATGGGGGAGAGGAGAAAATGACAGACAATCCTGTGAGGTGAATTGACTGTGACTCTAGATTAAACTTTTTAAATTAACACAACAGGTACAGGACAAGAAAGTGACAATTTTCAGCATGTTATGGAAGGCAAATGAAATAGATGGGAGTACATTGTGATGGGTGGCCAGATCCCCTGCCTGGCTGGGACGCCCCTGCTGCATATGTTCCAGGGGAGCAGCCATGGGCTCCTCAGTACCTCCCCCAGGATGCTTGGTGGCAGCTTCCCTGGGTGACAATGGTGCCTCAGTTTCCCGCAGGCCTCCATGGGAGATGGAGTTCTTCACAACCCTGTAGGGATCTGGGGTGGCCACCAGGGGGTGCTGCATGGATCCCGGAGCCATTTTGGACACATGTACAGCCCCGCCCAGAAGTGCAATTAGCAACAGGTGATCAAGTACCTGGAGCACTTCCGGGTGGGCTATAAATAGGGCCACCATCCACCACTCAGGAGCCAGAATCGGGAGGAAGAGGACGAGGTTGCCTGGGAGGAGTGGTGGTGCCAGGGTGGAGAGTTGTGTGTTGACTAAATTAAGTGCTTTTGTGACTGTGTTGTGGCTGGGGGGTTCACGGGGAAGACATGCCCTCCAGCTGAAGAAAAATAAAAGTCTGTTTGGATTTTACACGGGCCTCTGGAGTGAGTCTGTGCCGGGTCGGGTGCTATATAGCGCCTTTTACAACATAGTGTGCCATAGCAGGGTTGTAAAATAATGCTGTTTTGAAGGCCACAAACAATTGCTTGGTGCCTCATTGTGTATTCAACATTTAGGCATACAAATCCAAATCTGTAACAGAAAAGAAGATTTTGTATTAGGTATAACATGCCTCAGCAAGGCTGAACTCCTCCTTGTTACACTATTTTAAAGTGGTTTGATAAACGTCCATCAACTGGTAGAGTGAAGGACATGTTTGTTAGACCACACTGAACCTCGAGAAATGCAGAAAAAGTTGAGACAAGCTGTAGACATTTGGCATGATGTCAGCTGGTAGAGTTAAAAATTTCAAACTGGACTTCACCAAATTATCCAGCAAGATTTACTCTATCATCCCTTTAAAATACAAATAGTGCATATTTTTTTAGGAATAATTTAGTTTTTTTTTTTTTTTTAAACTCTGTTGTAAATTGAATTGTTAAACTGGAGCTCAATTAGAAAACATTATTTAAAAAAATGTTACTTAAGACAAGTTAAATAAGCAGCATCGATTAATAATTTTTTGAACAACTTCATTCCTTAACTGGCACCACCTTTCATGGTCTGTTTCCAAAATTCATTACAGCCTTGTGTGGCACCCCATGAATTTCTCTCTCTCAGCTTTGCTAAAACTTATTCTAGCATTTCCACTCTATTCGGGTTTTGAATGATAATATGGCAGTTATTTAAGGTTCAAGCAGGTGCTTGCTAGTGGAGTTTGCATGTTCTCACTGTGTACATATGTTACTCCAAATGCTCCAGGTTCCTGCCACAGTTAAAAGACATGCAGGTTATTTGGATTATTGACACTAAATTAGCCATAGATTGTCTGTGTGTGCTCACCCTCTGATAGACTGGTGCCTTCTTTGTCCAAAAGTTATTCCTATCTTATGTTTGCTGGGATAGGTTCCAGCTGTACTGTTCAGGATAAGCAGCTTTGGAAAATGGATAGATGGAGTATTGTTTTAACAGTACAGTTGTTTCCCAAACAGACCTACATATTTTGACCAATCAATTTGCAATAGGTATAGGATGTTCTGAACTTGCAATCAGTGTAACTCGCATGCAGCGCAGAGTTATGAATCAAGTGAGAGCTAAGAACACTGGGCAAAGTCGTGTTACTATTCAGCACTAACTTATTAAATGGTATTCCACAGAAAAGCAGGCCTCTGCTCTGTTGGATTGAAATCTGGGGACCTTCCAGGCCAGCATTAGATGATACATACTTAACATGAGGCACAACCCTGCTGGAAGTTTCCATTTGAAAAATGAACTGCTCTTAAAGGGAAGCACATAGCCAGTAGCAAGGATTTGGTACACTCCTGACACCAATATACCACCACCAGCTTAGACAACTGACATGAGACAGACAGGCATGAAAGTTCAAAAGATTCAATGACATTTGTACCAAATTCTGACAACTAGCATATCATAGTGTAAATGCTTATCAGACTAGATGACATTTTTTAAAACCTGAATCATCTGATTTTGGTGATAATATGCCTACTCATCGAACTTTTCTTACCTGACAAGAATGAAACCTTAACTGGTCTTACGTAGCTATAGCCCAACCACTTCAAGGTCTGACTTGAGCGGTGATCAAACCACTATGATAAAAAGCTGTCATTTGATTATTTTTCTTTTTTCTGTTAGCTTGAAAGATTCTGTCCACTTTCTTCTGAATGCCTTCATTAACTATATGTTCTTGCCTTAAGTTAAGGTTTTGTATTATCATATCAGTTTTCAGTAAACTCTATAGAGTGTGTACAGTAATCCCTCGCTATATCGCGCTTCGCCTTTCGCGGCTTCACTCCATCGCGGATTTTATATGTAAGCATATTTAAATATATATCGCGGATTTTTTGCTGGTTCGCAGATTTCTGCGGACAATGGGTCTTTTAATTTCTGGTACATGCTTCCTCAGTTGGTTTGCCCAGTTCATTTTATACAAGGGACGCTATTGGCAGATGGCTGAGAAGCTACCCAACTTACTTTTCTCTCTCTCTCTCTCTTGTGCTGACTTTCTCTGATCCTGACGTAGAGGGATTGAGCAGGGGGGCTGTTCACACACCTAGATGATACGGGCGCTCGTCTAAAAATGCTGAAAGATTATCTTCACGTTGCTACCTTCTGTGCAGCTGCTTCCTGAAGTGACATGCTGCACGGTGCTTCGCATACTTAAAAGCTCGAAGGGCACGTATTGATTTTTGCTTGTTTGTTTTTCTCTGTCTCTCTATCTCTGCTCCTGATGGAGGGGTTTTGAGCTGCCGCCTTCAACAGCTTTGTGCCGCGGTGCTTCGCATACTTAAAAGCCAAACTGCCCTATTGATTTGTTTGCTTTTCTCTATCTCTCTGACATCTGCTCCTGACACGCACTCCTTTGAAGAGGAAGATATGTTTGCATTCTTTTAATTGTGAGACGGAACTGTCATCTCTGTCTTGTCATGGAGCACAGTTTAAACTTTTGAAAAAGAGACAAATGTTTGTTTGCAGTGTTTGAATAACGTTCCTGTCTCTCTACAACCTCCTGTGTTTCTGCGCAAATCTGTGACCCAAGCATGACAATATAAAAATAACCATATAAACATATGGTTTCTACTTCGCGGATTTTCTTATTTCGCGGGTGGCTCTGGAACGCAACCCCGCGATGGAGGAGGGATTACTGAATAGCTCTTTTCAAGATGCCAGATCCACCAAGTTTGGAGTCTTCTGTTCTCTTTACCATTAACACGAGAAGCATCAATGACTGGTTTAGGAGACAACCAGTGCTGCCCTTTCTTTCCACTTAGAAATACTGCATGAGTATATTGCAGGAGTGCACCATCCTCTTAAGGAAATGGAGTCTGATGTATCCACTCTCATCATTTCCTTGTTACCTCAGTGAAGTGGCCTTGTGATTGTGGTCTTGTCTGGCATCTTTGTCAGGGTTGTTTGGCCAGTGGGAAAGTTCCCGCAGTAAAAGTTGTATTTCTCACCCTTGTCAAGAGACTCCACCTCAGAACAGAAGTTCCTTTTCTGGATGTTCGCTGGAGGAGACCACAACTGCACTGGTGGATGTTTAGACTGTTTAGACCTGTTTTGTAAATTGTCAGTAATCATGTTTCCTAATCCTTTGTGGTGTACAGATCCTTTCTCTCCCCCTTCAGGAGAGGGTGCAGTTCGGCTTTCAATAGCTAAGTCCAGGTGGGAAGTCATAGCCTGCAGTTTCCAGAAAATGGACTACCCTGTGGTTTGAGACCTGAAATTACAGGACCTTATAGTGTGAGAAGTAGCACAGGATCTGGACATTTTTGCTATGTTTTACTGTCATTAATCTTTGAATTTGCATCAGGCAGGCTCTAGGTATGGTTGACCAATCTGGTCCTGGCAGGTCCCTCTGCTTCTTGCAAGGGTGCTTTGCTTATCATCTCACTGAGCAGTTTAGGTGTGGCTCCAAGTATTGCAGATGTACATGAGCACAGTTGTCCTCCGCAGTGTGACAATTGAAGCCCATTCTGTAGCACCACTGCCCATATGGTTGTGTAGTGGTTCCACGGGGTCTGGAAAAATGCTAACAACTCATTCCTGTCAGGGGTCATCAGCAGTTAGAACTCTCTCCCTAAACTGAATCCAAAGTACAGAGGTTTCCCTAATAAGTATGGGGACCCTTTTCTGACTTGTACCTAGGCCATGCAACTGTTTCCTGTCAAGATATTAGTAGGACTTAATAAAAAGTAAACACTGCACGCGATTATATAAGTACTGTATATACACTGTATATAAACACTGTTTGCAAGTATTACATATGTATACATACCGTTTCTTAATTTATTCTTGAGATTCCCTGTTCAGCAACTTTATGATCTGCTGGTGAATGTGCCAAAGGTTCTGTACAAATTTTCAAATGGGACGAATAAGAAAATGCACTGTGTAGGGTGGCTGGAGTCTAAAATTTTATGTTTTGTCTCTCATAGGCCACAAGTATTATATATATCCTGAACAGAAGATAGGTCAATACCAGTAAAATACTCTTAATCTACAGCACACGGCCTAGGTGTGGCTCCCACTCCCTACAGTCTGTAGAACCATAACCAATGACTGTGTTTTGCCTTATCTGGGGCTCTATGATGGATAGCATGAAGTGGAAAGTCATGTAAATGGAGGACTGCAAAGGTGGTAAGGATGTCACCAATATCCCCACATTGCGGAGGACTTTTCCTACCTGAAACTGCACAATACTGGTAACCTTTAGGATACAAACTAATAGAGGCTGTCTAATAAATTCACTTAACAATAGGGGTTTACTAAAATAAACTGTTTTGAAAGTAAAATATACAATCATTTCAGAACTACAGCTTGCCAACCTCACCGTTTTTACATATAATCTCATTAGCATGTTAAAAGAAGTAATCCCCTGCATTTAAATGAAATTTCTTTTTTTAAAATCAGGCTTCTCTTTGACGAAAACAGCTGATTATACAAGGAACACACTACAGCTGGCAATTAATAAAAGTCTAGCAGGAAATTCTTCAGTAGTCTGTTTCCTAAACCTGTTAATTGTAGTTTTGTTATATGAGGATCGACAGCCTATCCGGATTACACCCGAAACAAGCCACTAATCAAACAGCTATGGACGCTACTCCCTCTCGCTGCCCCATTGTTTGTGTGGAGTTTGCATGTTCTTACTTTGTTTAGTTTTTCCTTCCACTGACATGCATGACTGTCCTGGTGTGAGCGTGTCCTGCCATTGTCGGGCACCCTGTCTGAAAGTGGCTGGCACTTTGTGATCAATCCTGCCAGCAATGACCTATGGATAAAAACTGCCAGCTAAATCCACAGGAACTGATTATGCAGGTTAGGGACTGACGGAATCAACGAACTGAGCTAAACATTCTCTGTTTATATATACTACACTTGTACAAATGGTGATAGAGTAAAGATGGTCACTATTATCGAGCTACTATGAACTATCTATAGCACAATCATAGTGTTATCCCGAAGTGGACTTATTTTTAACACACTGAGGATAACCGTTTAATTATTTGCTATCCGTCGTCCTCGAATCAAAGTAAAGTTATTTATACAATTACTTTGATCCCCCCCCCCCAAACAGTCAGTGCTATTCAAAAACATCATACCATTTTGTAAAACACCAACAGATAGGCAACACAAGCAAATGCGCCACGATAAAGTAAACTTCGTATGTATTTTACCTGTACTCGCTGCTTCTGAAATCTAACACAACAACGCGTAGCAATTTCGAATCAAAATATGATGTTCGTCACATTTTGGGTACAAATTTGCGTTTTTTTTCCTGTCCGCTTATTTCTTACTAGTTTGATATTTGCAATAATCTCAAAACGTATGTTTTAAAATTAACGACACACCACAACAGTTAAATCATAACCTAAATTGAACTATGAGAGATTTGCGTGTCGCAGCGGTTTCGTTAAAACTTGGCAGCAATCAGGTGTGCACTGGTCACCTCTGCCCGACTTTACCCAACACCCTGTCATGACAGCTGCCCCACTGCTAGCTTTCCACATAAAGAAGCAACAGCCACCCCCAGCTTTAAACGTTATGTCTCTTGTTATCAATAGGCCGAATAAGTAATTAAATAAACTGCAAACATAAGTACTATTCCTTTCCTTACCTTACACCCCCCGGCACCGACACAACTCTTTTCAGGGGACGACCTCTGAAAGCACTTCCTGTAAGAGAATTTGCCAAGTACCATAGAGTGTGCACAAGCGGCGCACTATCGCCTCAAAACAACAGAGTGCACTCATCGAAACTAGATGGGCAGACGAATAAGAATGATCTCTGATCAAGCGTGTCAACAAATAAACACGTAATACGTTTCTAACAGATTGATCACTTCACCTTTGAATTGAAAAGAAATTTAAACTTGGTAAATTCGCCATAGGGAAAGATCTGTTCCTATTTATATTGTATTTAAGAAATGTCAAATCCACTTCCAATCAATAAGTCAGCATTTTGCTCGAATAACGTTACGTATGAACAGAGGAAGCGATGATAAACTGATAGCGACGCTGAAGACGTAAACAAAATTGCGACGGTCTTATCTTGATTACGTCTCCTTATCGCCCCAGAACTTTACAATTGACATTGTGTCCTTTTCTTGACCGGTTAATCCGAGTAATTTCATTTAATGGAGTATGATCTGTCGCTATATCTGGGTGCTAATAATTAATTCAACTTTTAAGATTAGGACCCAAACTTATTTAGTTGGAGACATTAAAGTGCTGGGCACACGTGCACACAAACCCACTCTCACACAAAATGAGACATTCAGAGCTGCCAATTAAGCTCGGCATGCAAGTTTGGTAGGTGGGAAGTCATGCAATGCATTACATGAGACAACTGTTACTTTGAAATGTTGTGTGTGTGACCTAAAGTGTTCTATTAATATAAAGGTTTGTGTGGTGTTTGTTAACTTGACGGGGAGTAGTATGAGGTAATCCAGGAAAGAAGTTCGCCGCATCATTAAACATATACGCTGCCAGTCAAAAATTTGGGTACAGCCAGAAATGTTAATGTTTTTGATAGAAATTGACACCTTTCTTTGATTCAAGATATCACTAAATTGATTTAAAAAAAACAGCCAATATGTGTTAATGGCTTTTACTACTCGAAACGACTGATTATTAATTTATTATTCAAATATGACTGCAAAGCACCATTTACAGCAGTTATTTCTTCAGTGTTCCAGTGGTCACCTCCTTTAGCTTATCCATAATTAGTCATGTATAAATGTTAATTGATGATTACCGAAACCTTTGTTATTGCATTAGCACCACTGAAAACAGCTATTTTATTCAGTTAAGGTTGCAAGCTGCCATTGCTTATGTTCAGTTTTGGGTTCAAAGATGGCCAAAATGAAACAGCTGTCTCAAGAAATGACATGTCAAGTTTATTGTTTAGTTTTTAGCTGAATTAAGTTTATTTTATGTAACAGATTGCCAAGAAACTAAAAAATGCATATAAGGTTGTATATTACTATCTTGAGAGAAGAGGGCCAACTGGATCTAACTAGGGCAGAAAAAGAAGTCAGGAAGCCCTGATGCACAAGTGCATAATATAATAAGGACATCAGGGTGTGCAGTTTGGGAAACAAACACTTTACAGGTGGCTTCTTCCTCAATTATACACTTATTACCAGTGTTGTCTGTAACAGAGAAAAGACAGTTGTAGGATGCTGGCCATAGTATGCTTTTCCGGTCGCCTTCAATCCAATTTCTGTGCTCCTTTTCATGTCTTATTTTTTTTGCCAGTTTCAGATAAGTCTTTTTCTTTGAAACTTTGTCCCTTGGGCCAGCATCACAGAGTCATCATTTCAAACTGTTGCATATATTTGGTGTTTATTTAAGGAAGAAATCAGATGAGGACCTGTAAGGTGTTTGTTTTTAAAATTGCAGACTCTGATGTCCTTATCGTATTATGCAGTTGTCCATCTGAGTCTTCTTCTTCTGTTCTGGTTAGACCCAATTTACCCTTTCATCTCATGTCAATAGACACCTTTGTATGAAATCTTCAGTTTCTTGACAATCTGTCACATGAAATAATGTTTGTTCTGCTAAAAAAAACAAAACAAAAAAAAAAAACAGACTGACATGTTTCTACAGAAAGCTGTTTCATTTTGGCCATTTCTGAACCCAAAACTGAACTTTAGGAATGCCAGTACCTTGCAACCCACATGAACAGAAAAAACAGTTTCAGTAGTGCTAATGCAAGTACAAGGTTTCTCTAATAACCAATTTGAACAGAAAAAACAGTTTCAGTAGTGCTAATGCAAGTACAAGGTTTCTCTAATAACCAATTTGAACAGAAAAAACAGTTTCAGTAGTGCTAATGCAAGTACAAGGTTTCTCTAATAACCAATTAGCATATAAAATGAATAATTAAGGATAAGCTATGGGAGTTTACCATTGAGACACTAAAGGAATGACTGCAGTCTTATCTATACAATCTGATTGGTCACTTTTACTGTGGTTGACCAGTCAAACGTGATTGAGACCATATGCGCCAAGCAAGGTAGATTGGCATAAACAAGGATACTGAGGACAGGCATGGGAGAAATGCTGAGAACTGCCTTCAGACACAGGAAGTATTAGCAAGAATGCAAAAAGTGTTTTCATAGTGGGTAATGAGGGCCTGTCTACAATTGGTGGGAGCCAAAAAGTGGACAGGAGGCAAGCAACACACCTCAAAATGACAGGCTTTACAGAGGCAGGCCTTACAGGAATGCATTTGAAAGAGGAAGCCCCAATCAACACAATAATATCGAAGAAAGGCTTAGGATGAATGCTGAAGGTACAGTATGTGTATGGCATGAGGCATAAAATATTTTTAAATTTACTTTATAGCTAGTGTGAATAATGAATTAATATGAAAAATATGAACATTTCTGGTTGTGTCAAAACTTTTCACTAGTAGTGTACTGTAATAGTATCATTCTCTTTGTAAATGTTATGGCACCTAGAAAATAAAAGGAGGAAAACAGTTGATCCTTCATATCTTTTTCGGCAGAATAATTGGCCGCTATACAGTGCATCCGGAAAGTATTCACAGCGCATCACTTTTTCCACATTTTGTTATGTTACAGCCTTATTCCAAAATGGATTAAATTCATTTTTTTCCTCAGAATTCTACACACAACACCCCATAATGACAACGTGAAAAAAGTTTACTTGAGGTTTTTGCAAATTTATTAAAAATAAAAAAATTGAGAAAGCACATGTACATAAGTATTCACAGCCTTTGCCATGAAGCTCAAAATTGCGCTCAGGTGCATCCTGTTTCCCCTGATCATCCTTGAGATGTTTCTGCAGCTTAATTGGAGTCCACCTGTGGTAAATTCAGTTGATTGGACATGATTTGGAAAGGCACACACCTGTCTATATAATGTCCCACAGCTGACAGTTCATGTCAGAGCACAAACCAAGCATGAAGTCAAAAGAATTGTCTGTAGACCTCTGAGACAGGATTGTTTCGTGGCACAAATCTGGGGAAGGTTACAGAAAAAATTCTGCTGCTTTGAAGCACAGTGGCCTCCATCATCTGTAAGTGGAAGAAGTTCGAAACCACCAGGACTCTTTCTAGAGGTGGCTGGCCATCTAAACTGAGCGATTGGGGGAGAAGGGCCTTAGTCAGGGAGGTGACCAAGAACCCCATGGTCACTCTGTCAGAGCTCCAGAGGTCCTCTGTGGAGAGAGGAGAACCTTCCAGAAGGACAACCATCTCTGCAGCAATCCACCAATCAGGCCTGTATGGTAGAGTGGCCAGACGGAAGCCACTCCTTAGTAAAAGGCACATGGCAGCCCGCCTGGAGTTTGCCAAAAGGCACATGAAGGACTCTCAGACCATGAGAGAGAAAATTCTCTGGTCTGATGAGACAAAGATTGAACTCTTTGGTGTGAATGCCAGGTGTCATGTTTGGAGGAAATGGGGCACCGCTCATCACCAGGCCAATACTATCCCTACAGTGAAGCATGGTGGTGGTAGCATCATGCTGTGGGATGTTTTTCAGCGGCAGGGACTGGGAGACTAGTCAGGATAAAGGGTAAGCTGACTGCAGCAATGTACAAAGACATCCTGGATGAAAACCTGCTCCAGAGCGCTCTTGACCTCAGACTGGGGTGACGGTTCATCTTTCAGCAGGACAACGACCCTAAGCACACAGCCAAGATATCAAAGGAGTGGCTTCAGGACAACTCTGTGAATGTCCTTGAGTGGCCCAGCCAGAGCCCAGACTTGAATCCGATTGAACATCTCTGGAGAGATCTTAAAATGGCTGTGCACCGACGCTTCCCATCCAACCTGATGGAGCTTGAGAGGTGCTGCAAAGAGGAATGGGCGAAACTGGCCAAGGATAGGTGTGCCAAGCTTGTGGCATCATATTCAAAAAGACTTGAGGCTGTAATTGCTGCCAAAGGTGCATCGACAAAGTATTGAGCAAAGGCTGTGAATACTTATGTACATGTGATTTCTCAGTTTTTTTATTTTTAATAAATTTGCAAAAACCTCAAGTAAACTTTTTTCTTGTTGTCATTATGGGGTGTTGTGTGTAGAATTCTGAGGAAAAAAATGAATTTAATCCATTTTGGAATAAGGCTGTAACATAACAAAATGTGGAAAAAGTGATGCGCTGTGAATACTTTCCGGATGCACTGTATAAACTGCAGGTCGTTTTACTCTATTTGGTACAGATGCTGGACTGTAATATGTCTTGGTGTTCAATTTTTAGTGAAACTGCATCACAATGGCCATAGAGCTCTAAACACCATAACTTGTGTAGAAAACAATTAAGTTAGGTACTATAGGGGGACAAACAAACAAACAAATAAAAAATAGACCGCATGGTTTCAATTTAATCTTGGCTTCCTACTATCGATTATAATGGACTGGTCATACAAGGGTTACTTTTCCTTTTAATTGGAGCATCACAGGAACTCCATCCATCCATCCATTTTCCAATCCGCTAAATCCAAACACAGGGTTGCGGGGGTCTGCTGGAGCCAATCCCAGCCAACACAGGGCACAAGGCAGGGAACCAATCCTGGGCAGGGCACCAACCCACCGCAGGACACACACAAACACACCCACACACCAAGCACACACTAGGGCCAATTTAGAATCAGCAATCCACCTAACCTGCATGTCTTTGGACTGTGGGAGGAAACCGGAGCGCCCGGAGGAAACCCACGCAGACACGGGGAGAACATGCAAACTCCACGCAGGGAGGACCTGGGAAGCGAACCCGGGTCTCCTAACTGTGAGGCAGCAGCGCTACCACTGCGCCACCGTGCCGCCCATCACAGGAACTCCCGTGGCCTAAAAGAAGAGTGTTCGGATGGCAGACCCTAGAGTTCCAAAAGCTCGGTCTAATCTGAAATTTATCAGTTAGCCTCCAGAGGTGGGTCCTAGCCTGGGTTGAGAAGTCTTTCCAGTCAGAAGGCTAGCAAGTGTTGACGTCGGTGGTTAGTTGTGGGTGAAAATTCACCTGTTGGGACAAGGATTAAAGGCCGGAAGAATGGTGGAAGGTGTGAGCAGGTGGAGACCTGACATAAGGTACACTTTAGTTGATAAGCATTTATACCACCCTACATAACAGACAAGGAACTAATTTAATTTTTACGAAGCTTTAGAATGCTTATAGGTTGTCTACTGTTTATTTGTCCCTTTTGTTTTGTAACACCCTGTAGATGTAAAACATGGCCTCCTGTGTGTGTAAAATGGATGAAGAGTGCCTCCAATTGTAGCACTGAAGAATCTTTCAAGGGAGCAGGCACAACTAAAACTGATCTTCAAACCCTAAAAACGTTACATGTAAAAATAACAGTCAAAAATAGAAAAGCAAGATGTTTCTAAAACTGTTCAAAAGATTTTCCCTTACCTACTTATGCAGTATTAAAGAGCACCCATCCTAAATACTGACAATGCAATGAAGTCATGAAAAGCAGTGACAGTCCCACATGAGAAGCAACGGAAACTAGTCATAAACAAAATGACAATGGTCATAAAACAATTCCACAAAATGGTAACACATGCCAGAGATAACAAGAACAAAATGGCACCACAAAGACATCTCCACAATAGCAATAAAAAGCTACTACCAGGAAGAATATGCACAAACATACAACAAAATCAGTCTAAACTGATTCTAAACATCCCCGTACTGAAATTCATGACACTTATTGATGACACCCTTCAAATACACACATTTCAATATTTTTTCACATTTCCACACCAAAGAAATGAAATAAGAACGTAACAGTTACCATTTCTCAGAGAATCTCTTGTTTATAGTATTAGAACACACAAATGATGTGGCCCAATTACAGTGAAAAATATGCTGTAATATGCAAAGTTCTATGCGGGTAAAATACTTTTTTTTTTGGATGCATTTGTTTATTAGACAACTAGGGGGCTCCGCCCCCTGCTCGCTTCGCTCGCCAACCCCTGGTGTTGGGAATGACAAAGAGCGCGATGTATGAATGAGATATAGAATAGTGTGACGGTGTAGATGATGCAAATAGAAAGCAAACAATAAAGTGTGTGGCACAGTGTAAAGGTTTATTTGAAAATTTCTTTGTACACGCCGTTTAAGTGTAAAGGGTAATTTCAGGTCAGAACTTGTAAGGTCAATGAAGATGGTTATTGTCGTGATCAGAGTCAAGTTTGTCAGAGCTTAGAAAGAGTTGTGTCTCTCCAGGAAGTAATGGAATGACTTGGGTATTTATGTTTTGCACATTAATATTTTTTGGACCTAATATAGTGCGTTGTGTTAAAAGGGGCATTTGGTCTAATGAGATTGCTGTTCCAAATCTCTCTGTAACTAAGTCGTCGCAGATAAAGGCTTGAGGAATTGTAATAATATGTGGCTGAAGTCCATCTGTATTGGTGAGTGTACCATCTCTCAGTTGTAATAAGCAATTGTTATGATTTGGTTCTGGACATCGTATCTTTTTTACTAACTGTATCTTTTGAAAGCAATGCCAATTGTCTGCGTATTTTAAGGTGCACTGAACAATAGCTGAGTGCAAGGCATCTGGAAGAATAGCTAAGCACTGTCTAAAATCTCCTCCTTCTAAAAGTACCTTTCCTCCAAAGCGAATATTATTATTCATAAACGTTTGTAGAAGTTTATGAATGGTGTTGAGTAAGTGACTTCATGCCATTGTACATTCATCAATAATTCACATTTTTTCAAGACGGATGTCACGTGCAGTGCCACCGTTAATGTTCATAGTGGATACCGATTTGTAGGATCTAATGCAGTTGATAAAGATTTCACTTTCAGGTACATCGTTAGTTAGAAGCTTTTGTAGATATTCAGTATATGAATGTAAAGGAGGCAGTCTAATTTGACCCTTTTGACAACAATGTGTAAACGTATTACTTGTATTGCCAGTTGTTTCTTCAGGGAAGTGAACTGAATGACAATGATTGCAAATGACATTCATTAATCCGAATGAATTTTCCTGGTGTATATTTTGCTTGTGCCGTTTGAGAGGCGCGTTGTTGCATGTGTAGTATTTGGGACGTGTTGTTTTGGAGCTGTAATCGATTTGCCTGTGCTGTGTGAGAAGCCCGTTGTTTCCTTCCTTGCCATTAACGTATGTCTGAGACGGGAGGTGTTTCGTTTTGAATCCGTGCCTGTTGCGATGCAGCACTTTGATTGATAGCTTGCGTCATGTGGATCTAGGATGTAGATTTGTGCATATTTGCGTTGTTGATTTGTTTCAGGGTGCACTGTTCCAATGCGATTCAGTATTTGTGCACATATGCGAAAGCAGTATGGGCCATTGCCTTTTGGTGGCCTGATATTTACTCCGTTAGATGCAAAAGCAAATGAACTATTGTAGGATCTAATGCAGTTCATAAAGTTTTTACTTTTAGGTACATCGTTAGTTAGAAGCTGTAGTTGAGCTTTGCGTTTTTGGAGTCGAGACATTTTTTCTTTTAGAAATATGGATAAGTAATAAGGAGTATTGCACTCACTGTTAATATGGAGCCTTTTCTGCGGTTGATCGGTTAATAGTGCCTTATTGTAATGAGATCCACCTATGCTGCATAGCCGTCTATTTTGTTGTTTCTTTCGTGTTCGTGTGTTTGTTCCTGTTATCCTTTCCTTTTCGTTTTGTACCCGTGACCGTGTATTCATGACTTGTTTCTTTCTCAGCATGCGAAATATGGATAAATAATAAGGAGGATCGCAGTCACTGTTAATATGTTTCCTTTTCTGCAGTTGAACGGTTAATAGTGCTTTATTGTAAGGAGATCCACCAATGCTGACACCTATGCTGTCTAGTGTGAAGGTGTTGACGTTCACTTTAGAATATGTGGCTTTGGGTGTCACTTCTTATGGATGTGTGTGTGTGTGGGGGGGTGGGTGGGTGAGGATTGTTGTTGCGCGAGCGTCTTCTTTCTTTTTGTGTTCCTGTGTCTTGTTGAATCCCCCTCTTTGTGTGTGTCCCGTCCGTTGCTTGTAGGGTCTGTGGGGTGGTTTTGTTGTGTTCTTTTTTTTGTGTTCCATGGGCTTGTTGAATCCCCCTCATGGTGTGTGTCCTGTCCGGTGCCTGTAGGGGATGGGGGGCCGGGGGGGGGGTTGGGGGGGTTGGTTGCCTTGCTGTTGTGCGCGAGCCTCTTTTTTTTTTTTTGGGTCTAGTTTCGTGCTTTGCCTGCATTTGACTACTTTTTTATGTGCCTTTTCCTTTTTTTGGTGCTCCTTGCGCGTCATTTCTCCTTTTTTGTCTTTTTTCTGTGCTCACTCCTTTTTTCTGTGGTCTTGTCCGTCTGTCGCGGCCCCTCATCCGCCTCTCGCGGCCTCTTTTGTCCCCCTCTCGCGGCTCCTCATCCGCCTCTCGCGGACTCTTTTTGCGCCTGCGCAGTACGTCCTTTTGCAGCTACGGCCCATGGCCGGATGTGCCTGCGTCCATCATCCGGTTTAGCATTCTCGGTTAGTAATATGGATGTTTTATGTGCGGACCTTCATAAAGTTGTATTTTGTAGAATTTTTGGGAATAGAAATTGGTGATGAATACTGTTCAGTCCTACAGAATAATAGATAAGGAAACAATGAGCCTAAACATGCAAAAGAGGTTTAAGCATGAAAGTATCTTACTAAGAGTTTAAGCAAAATATAAATATGTAAATGTTATAGCCCTCACATTTGGCAGGATGATTCTGATATTATTAGGTTTCTCTTATTCTTGGAACCACATCAAGATTGCTGGTTCAGGACAGCAATTCCCTTTCAACCTATACATCCAGCTCTGCAAGCAGGTTCCACAGGGGAAACGTGGGGGTTGCCACCGTAAAAAACCTCACACTGTTCCAATATGATGCTGAGCTGTCATCTGCTCCACTCAGGTTCCAATCCACGTGTTTTGTCATGTGGTGGGTGCGGCAATGCGCTATCAGCGAATGCTCCAACACTCGTCTCTATCAGATTATAGTTGGGAATGTATGCACAAAGACCTACAATTTCACATGCTTTACTAAAAAGTTTAAAAATTGAATAACTTGTAATAGAAAAGTCTTTTTCTCTTTGAACAAGGAATTTTCTAGGCATTTTCATGCAATCTTTGCTTTAATATATCAGAGTATAACTTTTAATATCTTGGAGTTTATTCTGATTGGTTACAGGTAAATTAGAGTACTAAACCAACTTGATGTGGTCAATGGAAACCCAGCATCTGATCCATCAGTTAGGCAGCACTGGCCTAGTTCAAGTACAACATATAGTGAGCTGATTATAAAATAGTTGAATAGTCATTAAGTCCTTTCATAATAAACAAATAATAAAAAACATTCTCATAACCACTTTATTCAGTTCAGTTTATCATCATTAACTTAATTAGTCTCAATTACATGCTAGTTATTAGTAATTAATCATTATATGACAAGAAAAGTATACAAGGTAGAAACAGGTTGTTCAAGTTCAATTTAAGACAGAAACCTGGAATTTAAGAATTCTAACATTCAAAACTCAACAAATTACTTCTGAGATATGCTTTTCCATATAATAAATAATTAACATTTTGTTATCCAGGCATTTTAATAAGAGTAACTGTGCTGGTTGCAGAGGGCATCTTTATTGTAGAAAATTGTAGAAATGTAATGTAGAAATGATGGGACATACCAGTATTAAGTAAAGCATTCTGAATTTTAAAATACGGAAAAAAAACTTGAGGCTTTGTATCATTAGATTCTAGTATTCCATATCACATAAGACTATCTGAAAGGAATGAAGGGATATTTTTAATATTTTATGACCGACTGACAAACTACAGCAAAAAAATGGGCGTCACAGTTCACTTCAAGTGTTAATGGGATATGTTACTATCCAAGACTGTTGAACTATAAAGATGACTGTTGCAGAAGACAGGGGGTGCAACTGAGCCCTGACCACCAGACACAACTGATAGGAACAGTCACAGGTTCACATATAATTATTTGAATTTCATCCAAGTACCTTTATATAGCACTGTACACACAAGGATGGTGAATCCTTCCTCTTTCTTCTCTTCCTCCCAACTCTTACTTCATGCAAGTATTGTCCTCTGCCTCCCAAATCTGACTGTCTGAGGTGAGGCAGAGGACTTTTTTTAAACCAGTCCCTGGCAAAGTCTGAAGGAGACACTTCCGGGTCAGTCAGAAGTGTCAGGATGGGTCTATCCCTGCAGTTCCCCCTGGAGTTATCCACAACACTCATCGGGGCTGTCACATGGCACTACAATTCTCAACCTGCCCCCAGTTTCAAAAATGGGCGCAGCAACACATGGCTTCTGCCCTCTAGTGTATCGGGGGGGAGTATATACTTTGAACAGGCTAACTCCCCCATGCCCATTTTCCTTGACTCCCTTCCTCCCTTGTAGAGTCACCAGTCCATCGCTGGCCTTCCACTCTGGCCTCCCTTCCTGGCAAGGGTTGCCTTTTCTTCCTGGACAGGATACCGGACAATCCTATTTGGCACTTACACTGTATTATATTTGCATGATGGCCAAAAATACTTGTAAATGTACAGAAGGAGAGATCAGAAATACACTAATTAGCACAGTAATGACCTAAAGTCAGTGTTTAAGTACCACAGAATTACTTTAAAAATATAAATTTAAAAGCACCTGAGAGTGTATTATGACATGACATTCTCAAACCCATGAATCCTTTTCAGGGTGGCTCACAATGGGCTGGGGCTTATCCTTGTAGCAAATTTCACAAGAAAGCCAATACTAAATGGGGCACAATACATTACAAGCCCATTTCTCACAAACACCTACATTCACATGCACATAGGTGGCCAATTTATAACTGTCAATCAACCTAATATATATACCTTGGGGGTGTAGGAGGAAAATAGGATGCTGGATCCAGCAATACTACCCTCTTTCCCAGAGTGTCAACCCGAGAATGTTTTCTTACTTAAATATTTGGCATAATTTCATACAAAAATTAAATATGTTTGCTGAATGCATTACCTGAATCCTGAATACCAAACCACTTTATCTTAAATATAATTAAAGCATATTTTGCCAACTTAGATAAATTATCCTTACATTTTAAATCAGTCCACCCTTTCTTAGGCATAATGCAGATGTTATTAGAAACACTATTTGTATCTTTCTTAATGCTGCAGTGGTTCTTGATTATTAATTCAATCAATGTATCAGACCACAAAGGGTAAGTTCACTGCTAGCACCACCAAGTATTCACATGAGAATTCCTTCTGGCATTGTGCTGCTTCACAAAGACATATTATCATCTGGCTGTTCTCTGGTAGTATCCGAACGGTAGTCATCCATCAGTCCAGCATCCACTGCATGCTGCCACAACCTTTTATTTCCTAAAAGGCCCTGGCCCTTCAGGTAACCTTGTTGGCAGAATAGTGGCGTCTTCTTACTAATCAGAGCATGCTTGAAGCAAGTCTCTAAAAGAAAAATAAATGGTGTAATTGATGTAGCATTCAAAATGATGCCTGTATTATGTCAAAAATGTATATATACAAACTCCCACTGCCCCATCTGTAAATGGCACAGCATTATCTACTTTTGTAATCCCATTTAAATATTAAGACTGTTTATTAGAATGTGAACCCAACTCTAATGATTTGCAAAAGGCACCACATGCCAAAACACTAATGGAGAGAAAAATTTTAGAATTATAAGAATTGTACCAGGGCATAGAAAAGTGCCATTGGGGACATGCAAAAACATAGTGAAGGTGGAGACAAAGCAGTCACATACTAGAAAATGCCATAAAAACCAAGCAACCAAAACAGAAGTCACAAAGAAAGAACACAAAGTCAAAAAGTTAATTGGCCATGCAAAATAGTCATAATAGTCATAAAATGATTGTAACCATCCAAAAAAGAAAGTGATGTCACAACCAGGACAAAAAAAACAGTGATAAAAACATACGTAAAATTTCAAAAACAAAATGAATATGACTTCAAAGAAGCTATAACACAAATTTTAGACACAACCACCTAATACATTTACTCCTGTCTTATTTTGATGAGAACACATCTCTATTGCAACTTACAAACTGTATAATAAACAGCATATGTTTAGTGGTAAGCCCGTGAATTGACCATGTTGAGGCTCTATCCTTAAGGTTACAACACTGCAGAGTAAAAATGGTAAAACAAAACTATATTACAGACCCCTATGATTCAATAAGGAAGGCTTCACACTTTCTAAAGGTGCTTCATCAATGCTTGTGTGTTTCCATTCTAAATCAGAATGTGGTTGCGCATAAACTTTTGGATGCTACTACCTATTGTTATTATTATCCATATTACTAACCGAGAATGCTAAACCGGATGATGGACGCAGGCACATCCGGCCATGGGCCGTAGCTGCAAAAGGACGTACTGCGCAGGCGCAAAAAGAGTCCGCGAGAGGCGGATGAGGAGCCGCGAGAGGGGGACAAAAGAGGCCGCGAGAGGCGGATGAGGGGCCGCGACAGACGGACAAGACCACAGAAAAAAGGAGTGAGCACAGAAAAAAGACAAAAAAGGAGAAATGACGCGCAAGGAGCACCGAAAAAAGGAAAAGGCACATAAAAAAGTAGTCAAATGCAGGCAAAGCACGAAACACATTGCACACGAAACTAGACCCAAAAAAAAAAAAAAAAAAAAAGAGGCTCGCGCACAACAGCAAGGCAACCAACCTCCCACCCCCCCCCCCCCCCCCACCCCCTACAGGCACCGGACAGGACACACACCATGAGGGGGATTCAACAAGCCCATGGAACACAAAAAAAAAGAACACAACAAAACCACCCCACAGACCCTACAAGCAACGGACGGGACACACACAAAGAGGGGGATTCAACAAGACACAGGAACACAAAAAGAAAGAAGACGCTCGCGCAACAACAATCCTCACCCACCCACCCCCACACACACACACATCCATAAGAAGTGACACCCAAAGCCACATATTCTAAAGTGAACGTCAACACCTTCACACTAGACAGCATAGGTGTCAGCATTGGTGGATCTCCTTACGATAAAGCACTATTAACCGTTCAACTGCAGAAAAGGAAACATATTAACAGTGACTGCGATCCTCCTTATTATTTATCCATATTTCGCATGCTGAGAAAGAAACAAGTCATGAATACACGGTCACGGGTACAAAACGAAAAGGAAAGGATAACAGGAACAAACACACGAACACGAAAGAAACAACAAAATAGACGGCTATGCAGCATAGGTGGATCTCATTACAATAAGGCACTATTAACCGATCAACCGCAGAAAAGGCTCCATATTAACAGTGAGTGCAATACTCCTTATTACTTATCCATATTTCTAAAAGAAAAAATGTCTCGACTCCAAAAACGCAAAGCTCAACTACAGCTTCTAACTAACGATGTACCTAAAAGTAAAAACTTTATGAACTGCATTAGATCCTACAATAGTTCATTTGCTTTTGCATCTAACGGAGTAAATATCAGGCCACCAAAAGGCAATGGCCCATACTGCTTTCGCATATGTGCACAAATACTGAATCGCATTGGAACAGTGCACCCTGAAACAAATCAACAACGCAAATATGCACAAATCTACATCCTAGATCCACATGATGCAAGCTATCAATCAAAGTGCTGCATCGCAACAGGCACGGATTCAAAACGAAACACCTCCCGTCTCAGACATACGTTAATGGCAAGGAAGGAAACAACGGGCTTCTCACACAGCACAGGCAAATCGATTACAGCTCCAAAACAACACGTCCCAAATACTACACATGCAACAACGCGCCTCTCAAACGGCACAAGCAAAATATACACCAGGAAAATTCATTCGGATTAATGAATGTCATTTGCAATCATTGTCATTCAGTTCACTTCCCTGAAGAAACAACTGGCAATACAAGTAATACATTTACACGTTGTTGTCAAAAGGGTCAAATTAGACTGCCTCCTTTACATTCATATACTGAATATCTACAAAAGCTTCTAACTAACGATGTACCTGAAAGTGAAATCTTTATCAACTGCATTAGATCCTACAAATCGGTATCCACTATGAACATTAACGGTGGCACTGCACGTGACATCCGTCTTGAAAAAATGTGAATTATTGATGAATGTACAATGGCATGAAGTCACTTACTCAACACCATTCATAAACTTCTACAAACGTTTATGAATAATAATATTCGCTTTGGAGGAAAGGTACTTTTAGGAGGAGGAGATTTTAGACAGTGCTTAGCTATTCTTCCAGATGCCTTGCACTCAGCTATTGTTCAGTGCACCTTAAAATACACAGACAATTGGCATTGCTTTCAAAAGATACAGTTAGTAAAAAAGATACGATGTCCAGAACCAAATCATAACAATTGCTTATTACAACTGAGAGATGGTACACTCACCAATACAGATGGACTTCAGCCACATATTATTACAATTCCTCAAGCCTTTATCTGCGACAACTTAGTTACAGAGAGATTTGGAACAGCAATCTCATTAGACCAAATGCCCCTTTTAACACAACGCACTATATTAGGTCCAAAAAATATTAATGTGCAAAACATAAATACCCAAGTCATTCCATTACTTCCTGGAGAGACACAACTCTTTCTAAGCTCTGACAAACTTGACTCTGATCACAACAATAACCATCTTCATTGACCTTACAAGTTCTGACCTGAAATTACCCTTTACACTTAAACGGCGTGTACAAAGAAATTTTCAAATAAACCTTTACACTGTGCCACACACTTTATTGTTTGCTTTCTATTTGCATCATCTACACCGTCACACTATTCTATATCTCATTCATACATCGCGCTCTTTGTCATTCCCAACAACAGGGGATGGCGAGCGAAGCGAGCAGGGGGCGGAGCCCCCTAGTTATTATTATAAGTATTATTGTCTGTTTTTACCTGCATTATTATCAATCTTTAATTTAATATTGTTTTTTTGTATCAGTAAGGTGCTGCTGGAGTATGTGAATTTCCCCTTGGGATTAATAAAGTATCTCTCTATCTATCTATCTATCTATCACTACTTTCTGCATATCAAACAATATCAGTAATATGTTATATTTATTGCCTAAACTTTGTTGAATCCCTGTCAGTTAAAAGTCGGGTTACTCTTCTGCTTAACCACTCTTCCAATACCAAAATGCATGTCTCTTCTCACTTCCCATCTCATCTCTTTTAGACCCTGGTGTCTCCTCCTGCCACCAGTTGAGTGTTCATCCACAATCCTAACAACTGAAAACTTAAGTAGCCTCTGTTACGGATGCAGCTTTAAACTCCTTTCATCAACACTTTTTAGAACAGGGATAGCCTTCCATTCACTCCAAGAACATCAGGACAGAATTCCCTCTGGCAACTCCTGATGTCTTTGTACCCTTAAGCTATTTATTGTACTCTTGTGTTTAGTCCCCAAGTTGGCACTCCAGCTACTTGCCCTTTCCAAAAACAATATGACACTATACAATTTCCCTGCTATTATGTTGTGTTCAGTGGCAAGGAAGTATTACAACCTTGGGCATTTCCTTCCTGACCTCACTCTTAATTTTATTTATTTAATTTATTGAGATTCTGTAAAAAGCCAAATGACCTAATGGACTGGGAGAGCACTGCATACTTCCACTCAGCCCCCCCAATCCCCCTAATTTATGCAAGTGCATATCAACATTTCCTTCTGGGGCAATCATCACAACTTCAAAGTGTAACTGTCTTAAGCGGCCATTATATGTTCCCATGGTAGTACCGCAGGATTATTCTTGCGGTCAGTGGTTCTATCTTTCTCTTTAAGGCAGTCTACTGGTCTTGTTTCTGCACCATGTGAACCTGGGGGTGCCCTTGCTCTGTCATACCCTCACATGGTTTAGAAAATAATTAAAAGATGGATATTTCAAAACACATATTATGCCATGAATTTCACGTGATCATTGTTCAAGATTTGAATTTTATTTAATTACTGTGAAAAATTGTGCTCATTCTCTTGAGACAGCATACTATACTTTCAGATTCTGTAAAACTTTAAAAGAAGCCAAAGTACCTCAAAATTTCAGAGCTGCATTTCTATTACCTGCATAAAAAGTCCTCAGATCAGTGCCCAAGCAGTTCTCCAAAAAACGCCTCAGTGGTTGAATGTGAGACACAGGAGCACACCACTCTGTAAGAAAGTCTTCTACAATGGGATGTATAGCTTGAGGGCGAGGCAGAGGCCAGCCTTGTGGGCGCAACCTCATCTCAGATTCTGGAAAAGGCAACAGTTCTCAAGATAAGCACCTATTGCATTCATTTTTTGTATAAGTAAAATCTTAACTTTTTGCAGCACTGTGTGGAATCTGCACTTTCTGTGTTATTCAGTTAAGCTAACAGGTGTAATAAAATGTTTGTAAAAATGCATTGTGATGACTGTATTACCTGTGGGCAGTGTTTTGTAGAAATATATGACAGGGTGCAGAAAGTTTGAGTGCCAGGCATCTTTCCAGCTATTTACCGCCCGATTCTTTCCCAAAACATTGCTCAAATTCTTTCCATATTCCATGTTTATAACAAACAGTCCAGAAGGCTCAACCTGGTGTCCAGACAGGTCCTCCAATTTAGGTAGTGATAAGAGAGGAAATTCTTCTAAATATTTAAATTGAGAACCCTTGCTATGAAAAATGAGAAAACAAATAAACGGTCAAAAGCAGAAATATACATGCCTGGAGAGTTCATTGGAGAGTCAGATATGTAGTAGATCACTCACCTCTGCATTAACACCACATCTCCCAGTACACTGAACATTTGGTATATTCCCGATGCCTCATTCAATCGGCGAAGGATGTTTTTTAAAAGGAGGCTAGTAGGTTGTACTGTTGTTGGCCATACATTTCCATGATGGCGCTTTTCCAAAATGTGATGCACAGCACGCACTATAAGGACACAGAAGTTGTTCTACACATTTATGCTTATCCTGTTAAAAACAACAAAACTTTTTTATTAATCAATATATTACCTGTGTACCTAAAGCCATGTATGAAGCCTCCAGCTGACTTTCGATGATCAATGGAATGACTCGCAGTCCCAATCACAAAAATTCCAGGATCATTCACTGCCTCATACCATGGTGTAATACGAGGATACTTTTTCCTGCCACCAGCCACTGGGGTGAGTTTGGTTCCACTGGGAAAGAAAAAATATGCAAATGAACAAACTGTATTTTTAACTTTATGCATGATTTGTCTCACTATTCTATAGTATGAGTGAAAGGAAGACATCTATACAAGTGTGTTATGTTTCTTTTCACAACTTGAAAGTCCTTGGGAATATAGAAATTTTCAACTACCACTTATGAGTGAAGAAAGTAAAATCCTATCCAAATTCAACCTAAACATTACTGCAAGAGAACATCAGAACATGAAACAGACCTAATGCTAGGAGATCGCTTGCAGTCATTTTCTGTGTGAATGATGCTGCAATACTGTGAAGTGATTTATTAAAACATGAATTATACTGATAAGCAGACAGACTTTACAGTTTGCTTTTAGAAGAGTTTGTTAAATGGAATGAAGATTCACATCTAATCAATAAAATTAAAAAAGTGTGCACTAACTTTAGCAAAAGAAAAGTAATTCATCTTCTCAACCTCAATTAAGGGATGTAATACAGAGTATGCAGTAGAACGGGGTTTCAGGGGGTTTCCTTTATAATAAACTACAGTAAAACAAGTGGACAGGTGACATTTAAAAATGTATCCAAAGCATCTGTATGTTTTATTTTTAAAAAACTCTGATCTTTCAATGTTGATTATGCTCTACTAGTATCTTAACACTTCCTTCACTGGAAATATGTTAAGCTTTTGAATCTTTTGTTTGCAGCACAAAAAAAATAATTTAAAGTAAAGAATTAGGTTATTGCATGCCTGTTCCTTTAATGAGTCTTGAGTAAGGTTGTACTTCTGCCTGGGGGTTACAGATGACTGTATTCTATGGATGGAATTAGGTATTTCATTTTAACCATTTGTGGCAATATAATGCCACAGCAGATAACGTCATATTAAATACACATCCTAAGCCACTTTGTAATCAGTATGGAATTTACATGATCTCATTTCTGTGAGGGTGTTTATTCGAGTAGTCTGGTTTTCTATCACATCCCAAAGATGTTCATGTCAGTCTCCAAAGACATTCATGTCAGTCTAACTAGCAATTTTAAATTGGCCCTGCGTGAGTTTGGGTGATTGCGTAAGTGGAACTAACAACCCATCCAGGATTAGTTTTTCACTTGTGCCTGGTGATGCCGAAATGTGCTCCTCCTTCCCCCCAACTATGTACTGGATTAAACAGGCTTTAAGATGTTATGTTCCTGTAACTACAGACCTTACAAAGTTGACTCTCTGAGACAATTGACAATTAAACAGTGATTTCAGACTCCCTATGGAAATTAAGTGCAGAATTTTGGAAAAAGAAAAACTCACGGAAAGTTTTAGAAAGTTAATAAAGACATGCATGAAACATGTCAAGATAGGCCATCTTTTTATTTATTTATTGTAAATTTGCATCTATTCTTTTCTATTTCCCTGACTGCATGCATCAGTTGACCCACATAACTTCAATATGTTTTTAATATTTATAATATACAGACTTGTGTGTTTGCATAGAATAATGGCCACCACAAATGGATCAATGCAAACACCTACTAAAATGCAAATTAGGATTAAGTCATAAAGGTAATATTCAAACAAATACTTGCGAAATAAGGAGAAGTCAAATTCAAATCCCAGGCAGCGAATAATTCGGTTGTAAGGCCTCCTCATAGAGAAGTTGTCATCTTGGTATGAGGGAAGAAGAGCCATAAGGGTTTGACTGTCCAAACCATGTTTTACAGCATGTGTAGACACATTAAGCTCCTGCAGCAGCTGTGCCAAAGTAAGGTGAAACTGGCCTTGGTTATCTTTTAACACTGCCAGCTCCTCTAGACTACCCTCTACAAGTCCATCTAGAGATTTCAACTGGTAGGTGTCCAAAAGTTCATTGTTAAAAGCCCTGCAGAGGAAATCACATCACAATATACAAACATTAAAAAACAGATGTATCCTCAACAGCTTGTTTTTCCCTCATACGTGAGCATTAAAAAAACAGTTTCATAACCAGATGTTACTAACAGATATTTCTTTTTTTCCTTTTACTATGACTTCCAAATCATCTTTTCTGGCAATAATGAAAACCGAGGAAGGTGGTTCAGATATTTGGAGTAAAATGCAGAGAACAATATGCAGTATGATACAGGCTGGTTTTGATGCCAAAAGGAATACAAAAAACGAGAACAGGATGTAAATGGAAGTAGGCACACAAATAATAATCATCACCTTTATGAATGTACTTTACAAGACTATACAATGTTTGTTAAACTGGATGTTTGCATAGCGTATGCTAATAAATATTTCACTGGCATGCTTACCTCAAGTCACCTACATAGTGCGTTTCCCAGGCCAACCTTACAGGTGATCTGCTATAGAGGTGAATATGGTTTGTCACACCAAGAAGATTAGTTGCAGTTTCAAAGGCTGAATTTCCCTTTCCCAAAATAAGAACTGTTTGGCCAACAAATGTTTTTGCATCAACTGAGATGGATTCATAGCCTTCAAGGTGCTCAGAACCAGGAAAGTTAATAATGTGTGGAACCCAGAGTCCTGTTGCAACCAGTAGTACACTGAAACAAAAACCAAAATTTACTATGAATAGCATTCAATCTCTGGTAATTGATCATCATTTATGGTATTTTCACATTTTTTACAATTCCACTGTAAGCCACTGTAATTTTTAAATATATTAATAGTATTAAACACACCTGCAACTAAAATGGTTTCCTATTTTATCTATTAATTTGTATTGATGGCTATACCAAGAAGTGCCTTCATCAAATTTATGAACACTAATAATCTCTGTGCCATATTTCACTTTGATGCCAAGTTTGGAGGTGAAGTCTTTCAGGTAGTGGAGCATAGACTCACGATGGGGATAAAATTCAGAAGAATAATGCCGAAACAATAGTGTGTCATCATCACTCAGCAAGGAGTTCCAATCATGTCGCAGGTTGAACTCTTTGTTACTTTTTCCAGTATACTGCTTGTTGATACTTATTAGCCGATTGTGACGTGGATATCTGGAATGAGACCGTGATCAAATTTTAGTATGCTACTTATTATTGCACATATACAAATGCAAGCAAATTTAAAAATTAATTTAAATATAATGTAAAATTGACAACCCACCATATTTCTTAAACATATAGTATTAAGAGAGAGAAAATCGTAACCCTCTGAACCTTCCTCAGCAAGAAACGAGTGTGGAGAAATTATTTTGACTTTAAGAAAAAAAAAAACATTGTAAACATCATGAAGTAAATGCTAGTTATCTGAAGCACTAGTACAGGTGGCAGCTGAAGAAAGCACGATGCACTTCTAGGACAAAAATTAGACTGCAGTGAAGAAACAGTTATGCTGATAACTGTATAAGAGTGACCTGAAAAAACACTGTTCTATTGCTTCAAAAAATTGTCTAAAGTTGAAACTTGGAGTACTATATACTCTTAACCATTAATTCTTAAGATTAGGGTGTTTATATGCAGGAAGGGTGTGAAAAGTATTCTTGTAGTTAGCAATTGTTTGTCTTGAAGAAAGCGTTAGATAAAGCACTGTTGAATTTCCACAGTTTTAGAATTGAATAACACCAGTTTGTAGAAAGTCAGGGATGGAGATGTACTAGCTGTTTGCCTGAATGAAGATGGTAGTTATGTTGAATATGAATTTAGAAGAAGATTTAACCTTCAACAATGCAAAAGGATAACACACAAACACTGACCTCTCATGTGTCATGATCTGGACTTTACTTTATATTTTATCACTTTTCCCTTGTTTGCTAAAAATAAACTATATATAATTTGGAGGGTTTCAGAATTCAATTAAACTAATTGTGAGGTTGGTCTTATAATTTAAAACATTTTTAAAGATGTTATTTTTGGAATATGTCTTGACGTGGCACCATTTTGTTTCTTAATGGGAGAGGCCCATTATAAAAAATGCTGTTTGTGATGCAGGGCTATAAGGCTGTTGCTGAGCAGGATAACCTGGAGTGTGCAACGGATGATGTCATTACTTCGACCACATAAAGGTCAGCATCATACATTTATGTACAGTTCAAATTTGTTACCGATTCCTTTCTGTTCACAGACTTTCATTTATGTCTTGCATTTTGACTTTGGTGGCTTGAAATATTCTGGTTACTGACTCTACATTTCTTGACCATCAATTTTGTCTCGTATTCTGGATTTTTTGTATTTAAATCTTGCACACCAATCCCTTGGCTAGTTATTACATATACGATCCGTCTTATGATTATAATGTTACTTTAAACTGATGCCACCTTACGCTGTCAGTACATCAAATGCTTTTACTGATTAACATTTGTTTAAACACATTTTGGATGGTAGAGAAAAAAAAGTGTCATATTGACAAGTTTGTCCAATGTCTATAATACAAAAACTGAAGCATGCTAATTTCTCTTCAGGTCCAAACTTTCTGTACTCTCTTATCATACCCTTTAGTTCAGATGTCATACAAAAACAAATATGCTATTTCCACAGATCAATTAATCAACCTTACATGAACTTTATACAGTTTCTGCACTATTATTGCTTCATAAGCAACTTTTCTGGTATTGCACCATTACAAGTTTACATTACATGTTTTACTTCTAAAAAATCTGAAGACATCTCACACAATACTGTAAGGAAATTAGTATGACCACAGAAACACATGACCAAGGCATTATAGAAATAAAACTGTAATTGTTCAGTTTAAAAACACATCACTTTGAAAATTAAATTTAAATGCATAAGCTACTTTTTATCTATATGTGTGTGTTTGTATATGAGTAAATGAATGATTATTTACTTCAAGCAACTGGTACAGACTCTATGATCCTAAATTTCAATTAAGTGAAATATAAATTGTATTGACAAAAGAATAGATTGTATGGAAATAGTTTTTATGTTCCATTTGAATTTGAGGAAGAATTTTCAAGTATAATATATTATATATATATATATATATATATATATATATATATATATATATATATGTGTGTGTGTAATTTTATAAACATCAATAAGCATTTAAAACATTTACCCAAAACAGTTACAGTGAGAAGTTCAGTAAATGTGTTTCTGTTACCTCTGGAAGAAACTCCCAGGGATGTCACTTCGCTCCAAAACTATATAGTCCCTTCCCTGTTTCTCCAAAAAACATCCCATTTGTAAACCAGAGGGACCTGCTCCCAGAACACAGTAGTCATGGTAACTGGAGATTGGTTGTGTGTCCTTAGAATCAGTCACACAAGACACAAGTCCTGCCACTAGGAGCCAGTTGAAGAGACCCTGCAACATCACAGCACTTGACTGTGAAGGTGAGAGAAACAAATTAAAGTCAGTTAAAAATATTTTACATATGAAGAAAGCCATGAATGCTTACTATGCCACAACATATACAAATTCAAGAACTGCAGGAGAAATATGATAAAAAATGTGATTTACATATAAATTAACTTTGTGTGACTTAACACCATGCATATTAGATTTGAAATTTATTAATTTAATTTTTACATTCCCTTTTTTCACTACTGTGTCACCATGTCAAAAACAACTGTAGCAAGTTGTCCAGGAACCACACCAGAATAGAATGACAATCCACTGAAAGGCAAACTCAAGTACACTTAATCACTCACACTGGCCATTTAGGCCGTCAATTACTATAGCACACATGGCACATCTTTAAGATGCACTTTGTTTTCTGTAACAAATGGGTCCCCTGTTTGAATGACAACTGCAGAAAATATTTGAGAACTTAAATCCTGTTTTCTACAATAAAACAAAACTCTTTACATCTGATATGCCAAAAGAAAACTTGAGACTGGGCTAGGTAAAGCTGGTGTTTGAAAGACACAGTAGCTTTCTTAATTTGTGGCCAATATCTTCTGTTAATTGAACGTATCATTTAAACAAAAAGCTTTCCTTAGCTCTCAGTTTGGAATTTCAGAAATCACTAGTAGTGTTTTTTGCTTCTCTATGTACTTCTGACTTTATGTAAACTGTAGTATTATTAGTATAATTTTAGACTATGCTTTTAAAGACTCTTAAGTGATTCTTCATTGGTTTTCTTTAACACCAAGTCATTTTACAAATAAATGTAAAAATATCATTGCTTACCATAACACAGCTAACATGACACCAATTACACTAGTTTTTAGCTATTACAGCCATCCATTAATGCACCATAACAGTTATCCAGTTTTGAGTATCAGGAAGACAGTGCCTATCCTGGCAGCACTGTGCACAAGGAAGGAATCAACCCCATTTTATATAATCTGTTTAAAGTAAACAAATGATAATAATATTAAGGACGAGGCACACAAATTCAGTCTTGTTTGGTAAACATTTAATTGATCTTCTCCAAATATTTATGTATAGTATAATGATAACTTTTAATGCAGCTGAAAAAAGAAAAGCATTATGTTATTTATTTGCATATCTTAACAGCAAGAATTGGATTCTGAGAATTTAGAATAAAACTACTGCTCTTCAGGGCTTTATCTGTATATAATAGACAGCTTTGTTTCACCTAGCACATTTAAATCTAGTATATTAGCTCTAATATAAACTACAGAACTAAGCAATAAAGAATAAAAGCTACCCTCACCCTATAAACAATGTCACCTAGCTGAAACATTTCAATTTAAATAAATGCAAAGAATTATTATTATTATTATTATTATTAAAATCTGTTAGCTAATTTACTGCTAATCCCAACAAATAAGTCTTGTACTTTAGATCCTTTGAAAATTATATCATGATATACTCACTGTTTCATATTAAAAAAACTTGCCATTCTCTGAAGATCAAGTCAGACTGTAGCACACCCTATTGGGAGATCTACTGTATTACTTAATGGGCCTGTCCAGTGTGCAAGGTATTGGCAAAACTATAGCTTCAAACTGAAGGTGTTCTCCTAAAATAAATGTATTAAATAGATTAACACAACATTATGAAAAAAGCATCTATTTATTTAAATCTACAATTTTAAACAGCCATAGTATTACATAATTTAATTATTCAGTATTTCACAAAGCACATTTCTAAGTAAACACAACCCCAACACTTTTACAAATATAAGAAGATATAGTTTTTACAGAAATTCATATGTGTACATAGTCAGAGTACTTACTAAATGTGTGATTCATCATCCAGGTTCAGGGGCCTTACGTCCCAACTCTAAAGCAGTATACTGTTAAGTTACATTTAATGTGATTCAGTAAATATTCACAGTGGAAACTGAGTACACTCAGTAAGTTAATTTTATTTATTAGAAAACAAAAGTCCAATCATATATTTTAATATTTTTTACTACGGCACCAGAGACGGATGTGGCATGCTGGCTGGATCATGCAGACATGGTACACTGGAAAATACTACAACTACTAGTACAGGTAACAAGCCACACTGCCTGCAAAAACATGGTAAACAGCTTGGATGCAAAGTATGAAATGGTTTGAGGCTCAAACGCTATCCCTAAGCAAGTAACATAACCTGCCAGTTGTTGAATTATGAAAAAATTACTAACCATTATGTACTCTGTTTCTTAAATCTGTTTGTATGTGTTACATAATGGATATCTTAAAAACGTGGATGCTGACACTCATTGAAAATCAAGTTTGGTTTGCTTACAAATTCTGAGTCATCCTTGGATCCAATTAACAAATAAATAAATAAATACTTGTGCTTGACAAAGGTGAATGACACAGTGGCATATGTGTTAGTGTTGCTGCCAAATGGTTGCAAAATTTTAGGGCCAAATCCTGTTCTCATCTCTGGTTCAAGTGGGCTTTTCTCATTGTACTCTGGTGTTCCTTCAACATCTCAAAGGCTTGCTGGTCAGGCTGACTAGTAACACTAAACCACTACAGTGTGGTGGGGGTGCACTGTCCGGCATTGTCGAATAGATGGCCTTTCAGCTTCCAGTGAGTAGAGGCCGTGACCGCGTTAGCCACGCGAACCTGTACAATCAAATTACATGTTAGACACTACAGTACGGCAACACACATTCTGTAGCAATTCGGCTGTGTTTGTGTTTTGTCTGTGAGTTCGGGGTTCCTCTCCAGGTGGAAACACGCCTGGACAGATGGGTGGAATGAGTGAAATTTTATTTGTCGAAAATGGCGATTTTCAATCTGTGCATACATTAACAGTCTTTGCCATCACCAAATATACCCTATCAACCACATCGCATGTGTGAAAAGTATGTCTGCATACATTAACAGTCTTTGCCATCACCAAATATACCCTATCAACCACATCGCATGTGTGAAAAGTATGTCATGCCGACTGAACACGTTTCAGTCTTTGTAGGAGGAGACTTGAAATATCATGGTGTCTGAGATCGCTGATGGCACCGTAGCCTCGTGCTGTTCCATCATCAACTGCCCACTCTAAAGCACGTCCGTTCTGATTCCGCTCCCTGCGCTCGCGGCCACATCGCGATGTCACTGGGTAAAGTAAAGTAAAGTAAAGTAAAGAAAAAAAAAATTCTATAGCACAACCGGCAGCTCTGTGATACCTTCACTTCAGAGTAAAAGGTTCAAGATTCCTATATAAAAAAATATCCTTGTCCATAAATGGATTTTTCTCAGTAAAAGTAGTGTAACTGGAACAGAAACGCGCCACCTAATTAAATATCATGTACCGACAAGACTTGGCGTCAAACCAAGGAACGTGTTGGAACGCAAGCCCGCGGCAATCGAAATAGGACGGACTGCTTTTATAATTGCGCAGCACCACCCATTTACGAGTTAAGGCCGCGACACGGAAATTCCAGCAGGCCGTCTGTCCAGACCCCGGCTTCTTGTTAGCAACGTAGCCGTCAGTTCGTCTCCAACCATTTCCGCACGTGTATTGTCTTACCTTAACGGCGTTATCTACTCCACATTTCGTGTGTATTTAGTAATTCAAAAGCCAAACTACTGGAAAGCACCAGCAAGATACCGTTCACTTCACGGTGGGCGGTGCTTGCAGACAGATGGGAAGAAACACTCTGTTAAATAGCTCAGAGGCAATCTGTACATTGTATGAGAGAGCGAGCGGGAGCTCACCAAACGACGAAAAACAAAAAGCAGCGGCCCGTGGAAATAAAAACGCGCACAAAATCTAGCGACGGCTATAATAACGGTGTGTTTCCAAATGTAAATAGTCACTGTATAAAATAGAATACCGATGATGTATTATAGAATACTGATGATGTATTTATTTACTAACAGGGTCTTTCATAAGCAAGGGACATTTATTTTGGGACATATGCGTCAAAAATAGGATTTTATATGCAGTAAACGAAATATTTAATTACAGCCTTTGCGTTAACTTTTTTATTAAGATTCTTGGAAAAAGTTTTACAATACTCCATTTTATATAAATGAACAACAAAGTGTCAAACTTAATACATGGCAATGCCATAATAGAAACAATGCATTTTCTATAGTGAGCTGGCCAAAAGGCGTGTGGATGTCCAGCTGTATGAGCTGATTTAACCATGGGTTGATTTTCGGGGTCTACTAAACCCCACCTTCCTCCAAAACAACAGATGCACTTCTTTCACTTCATCTTTACCCACTTCTCTGTGCAGTCCATGTGCTTGACCGACCTCCATACAGCTCAGTCCTGCACCTCTTTCCCAGTCAGACCCTTTCCCTTCAAATCTTCTTTTACTTTATCTTTCCACCACTCTTTTGGCCTCCCTTACTTTCTGTTCCCCTGTATTTCCATTCCTATCACTCTTTTGACTATGTATTCATTGTCTCTCCTTGTACTTTCTTAGATATCTCTTCCAATTTTGTTGATCTGATTGTCCTTTGTTGTAACTCCACACATCCATCTCAACATTTTCATTTCTACCACATCTACCATCTCCTGCTCTCCTTTTACTGTTCATGTCTCAACTCCATGCATCATTGGAGGTCCTACCACTGTCTTAAAAACCTTATCTTTAACCTTCACCTTAATTTTTCAGTCATGTAATACTCCTGATAACTTCTTCTGATTGTTCCACCCATACTGCACTCTTAGGGTTATCATTGCATATAATTTTCCATCTTAGGCTTCCACTGACCCTAGATGTTTAAATTTATCCACTATTTTTAATAGCTTTACCCTTAGGTTAACTTCTAAATCCTGATCATCATTAAACCTCACATATTCTTGTCTTCTTCCTAATTATCTTCAATCCTCTATCTTCCAAAGCCCTTCAGTGTTCTTCCAACTTCCTCTTCACTTCCTCATTTCTGGTGGTACACAATACAATATAATCCCCAAAAAGCATGTATCATGGGGATTGATCCTTTATCTCCTGACTCAACATATCCATAACCAGATTAAAGAGGTAAGAACTTAAAAAGAAGACCCTTTCTGCAAACCTACTCTAACTGGGATCTTGTCTGTTACCCCAACATTGCTTTTAATTGGAGTTCTCACTCCCTCATACTTATCCTGGATCCCCCCGAACAGACCCACTATGTTACTAAAATAAGGCTCAAATAAAGGGCATTTACCCCCTTATTTTTGGAAGGTAATTTAGGTATGTTAACAATAAGCAAATAACACAGGACAGTGATGAAGTGTTAAGGCTGCTGCCTCTCAGTCCGGGATTTCGTGTTCCCCTGCTCTTTGCCTGTAGTTTGCATGTGGGCTCATGTTTATGAGTTTATCTTGGTTTCTTCCTAAAGGCGTGCAGGCCAGGTAAATTGGTGGTGCTAAATTAGCATGTGTTTGTTTACATTGTGATGGTAAAACACCCACTGCTTGCTGGGAGAGGCTCCAGCTGCCCAGTGATGCTGCCCTGGATACTCTGGTTTAGAAAGTGGATGCATGCATCAATGAATACTACAGTATACCCATCCTGTGATAAGCAACTCTCTCTAACTTTAGGTCACCTGTCCTCTAAACAGAGAAACATTCTGTACAGTTTTAATTTCAGATTACTATACCGTTTCAGATTTAGCTTGAGAGAGGTTATTTCAACTTGCCTGTTTTGTCTACAGTATTTTTGTCTTTCACACGTCTGATAGTGCATGCATTCCAAACGCTTATGCCTGCCAGGACAAATAGCAGCAAGGCGGTCTGAGCAAATCTCCATGACACGTCACACTAAACCCTGTTACAAAATATTTAAAAAAACAGTATGTGATATTTGTCTCTGATGAAGCAAATAAATAATTGAAAAAGAACCAACCAATAACCACTTAGCTTAGTTTAGAACACATAGGAATGTTAAATCATACTTACATTTTCTAATTTGTTGAAAATAAGGAAGTGATTATTTACAATTACAATAAGCAGACTAACACGCTTAAAAAGGCAACCTTTTCTGTTATTTAAATATAGTCAATAGTATTTGTGTACTTTTTCATATAGAATAACAAACCCACCTCATACAGTATTATCTATATTACTAAACGACAGTTAATTTATGCACGGCGGACGCGGCGGACGCACCGAAGCGCATGCGCACTGCGGCGTGGCGCCCCAGAGTCAAACGCAGCAGCTTCCCAGAGTCAGTAGGTGGCGCCCAAACAACACAACCTGTAAACTAGACTTGCTCTACTCCACTATGCCAGCAGTCTGTGTGGCATGTTCAATCTACCTAACGACACAGCCGCAGAACAACAAAGACGAGACCGCATAGATAAACACAATAAACAGAGGCTCCTACAACGCGCTTCAAAAACACCACACGCAAGACCGCATGGATACAAACAATACACGGAGTTCTCCCACAACGTGCTTCAGACACACCAGAAGCAAAGACATCATGGCTCCACAATGAAAGGGCTCAACTAACGGAAATACAAAACGAGCCCGTATGGATAAACACAATGAACGAACGCACCCACAACACGCTTCTGACACAGCACAGGCAAAGGAGGCACGTATCCAGATGGAGGGAGCTCAACGATTAGTAATACAAACACGAGCCCGTACGGCTACGACCTGTAAACGAGCCCGCATGGATAAAAACAATGAACGAAGGCGCCCACACAAAGAAACCGCTTTAGTTCAAATAGGGTTATTGAATTAAATGGAAACTTTACCATGCCTACGACCTGTGAACTAAATCTGAGGTGAAGCGTGCACGCCAGGTTGTACAGCCGCCTGGACGCGACCGCCCACACCACCGCATATATGATGACACAGCCATAAAAAAACAAAAACGAGACTGCATGAACAAAACCAATAACAGAAGCGCGTTTAAATGAACTGTCCCAGGATGCACCCACCCTCCATGATATTTCATCACGCAGTGGCTTCCCACCGAGGCACATATGTACTGCGCCGTGGCGCACGCCCCAGAGTCAAACGCAGCAGCTTCCCAGAGTCAGTAGGTGGCGCCCAAACAACACAACCTGTACACTACACTTGCTCTTATCCACTGTGCCAGTAATATAGATCACATAACGGTCACAGACTCAAACCCAGCGGCTTCCCAGACTCAGTGGTTGGCACACGAACACCACAACCTGTACACTAAACTTGCTGTGCTCCACTCTGCCAGCCGTCGGTGTCAGCAAAGGCAACGAAATCACGTCTCCACAAAACGAAACCGCTTTAGTACAGATATGCTTATTTAATTAAATGACATTTCCTCAGACGCACCCACCCTCCATGATATGTCATCCATCCAAATATCGGATGGAACAGAAACTGATTGCCATTCTTGGATTTACGATTCTCTAGAGAATTGCGGGCTTACTTGTAATTTTATATTATGAACAATTTACAATATTTGACATGATATGTCACATCATTTTCTAACCTTCTCAATCTTAAATTGACCAGGGACATGGGGGGCTGGATCCCATCCTAGTTAGCAGTGGGCATAAGGCAGGAACAAACCCTGGACAGGGAGCCAGTCCTTTGCAGGGTGAACACACACACACACACTAGTGCCAATACAGTATTGCCAATTCACCTAACCTGCATATCTGTGGACAGTGGGAAGAACATCGGGAAATGAACCCTGCTCTCCTTATTGCGAGGCAGCAGCAGATTCATCACTGTGTTGCCCAACATGACATGAGATATGATGTTGATATGTAGAAATAGTGCAGAGACTGTAAAAAATGTAATTTGTCTGTGCCCCCCAGGCCTATATGTCAAACTATGCCCATGGATTTAACTCCTGAACAGTGTGTCCTATCAGTTCCTTTGAAATGGCATGATCAGTGATCCTGTAGAAAAATACCAGTGTGTGCTACATGAGAATACTGGAAGATTGATTCATAAAAATAATTTAGGATTATTATTTCAACATTATTAATTTTTATCTTCTTTTTTTGCAGTTCTTCTGTGTGTTTGAGTAGGGTTCTTGTTGGATGTTATACTATTCCTATATTCCATGAGCTTTTGTAAACACTAAATTTCCTTTTGGGATAAATTAATTAATTTTGAGTTAATTAGTAAATATAGTTGAATGTCTTAATAAGGATGTTTAAGTATAATTTATAAAGCATATTACTAAACTTGATTCTATTGAATCTACCATGATTTGTTTTATAGTGCAGAAGAATAAGTAACAATGGTTTTATTAGACAGTTGTAATATCCTATTTGTGAAACTGGATGATCTGGTGTTGGTTTGAATTTAGTTAACTATTTTTTAAAAGTCATTATTGAAATCCATGGTCTTTAATCCTTAGTCCTATACACCCATTTACTTACTTATTAGGTCTCTGCAAGCAACATGTCCAGGGCGACACCGGGTGTATCTTTTCAAAGAACTCCTTTGTCTCTTTCCGCATATCTCACCAAACTATCCTTAGTCTTCCTATTTCCCCTTCCATTCTGGTGGCTAGTACATGATCTATTTATGATGGATTGAGTGCTTCTTTTCAAACAGTGGCCAGTCCTTCTCCTAGGCTAAAACTACAGTATAATAATACTGGGCTGGTTTCATCATTCTCTAATTTCCTGATTTTTTACTTTAATGCAACAACATACTAGATACTAGAAAATCAGTAACTATATAGACATAGTAACATAGATACTAGCATAGTAGATAAGTGTCTGTAACCAAGTCACTTTACTTGCTTGTTTTTTTTTTCATTGTAAGCAATTGTGCTATAGTTCTGCAACTGTTAAAAGTTTAGGGATGATGTCAACTATGGAAAGGAGCCAATTAAAATAATAGGTGCGATTTTTCATGTTCTGTTTGGTCAATGGGCTCCCGTATTACAATTTGAATGTTCTCTCCATGTGTGTGTGGGTATTCTCCAGGTGCTGTGGTTCTCTCCCACTGTTTGAAGACAGGTAAGTTAGGTGGAGTGGTGATGCTAATTTGGCCTTGATGTGTGTGTGTGTGTGTGTGTGTGTGTGTGTGTGTGTGTGTATGTTCACCCTTCGATAGGATGGTGCCCTGTCCAGGGATTGTTCCTGCCTTTCCCCCATGATTTGGCATAGGCAATAGCTCCAATGTTACCCAGCTTTTGACAAACAGGTTTGGAAAATGAATGGACTCAAGGATATTGTGGCATCTAATGTTTAAAAGGATTAGGAGCTGTTAGTGTTGTTCTTATGCATCCAGTGTCCTGTGTTAGAATCCTGTATCTGGTTGTGGTCTCCCCATGTCTGTTTAGGTTTTCCTGTGAGTACTCCAGTTTTCTTCTACATTTCCATAGATAGATAGATAGATAGATAGATAGATAGATAGATAGATAGATAGATAGATAGATAGATAGATAGATAGATAGATAGATAGATACTTTATTAATCCCCAAGGGGAAATTCACAATGATGTGTGTGTGTTAGGTTAATTGGGTCATTTAATTTGGTCTGCTCTGCCCAGACCTACTTCAAACCACCCTGTTGCAAGTTGGAGAGGTGCACTGGCTTCTCGTTCCTGGCTTGGTTTGCTCTTCCTCCACATATGAAGCAGGCAGGAAGTATGCTTGAGGGACCAAAGTACGGCAGAAGGGACAGGCGCCAGGAGGATGCAGGAAATTCCAAGACGTCAGCTCAACTCAGGAAGGTCGCCAAATAGAGGATGTTGATGACCCATTCCAGTCAGGTGATCTCCTGGGAGGATTTTTAAAAAAAGAAAAGTAGTCTTAAGGGAAAGAGAAAGCACTTGTTCTAGGGTGCTACCTGGCATAGAAGACACCTTATTCTCATAACTGAGGCAAGAACTCGACTTTTTAAAAGAAGAGACTGTGCTAGCGTTAACTGATAAAAAGACAAGTACTGCTGTTTTAATAGGGGGTCATAGAGAATGTATTCCTTTTTACATATTATTACTTTTTTTAATATAAGGCTATATCTGTCTACAGTATTATCTATCTATTGCAAGGAAAGAGAATCTAATTAGAGACAGTGTTTGGTTGGGTTAGGGCGCCACCTACTGGCTGCTGGCTGCATTAAAGAAAAGACCCAGTATTATTATTCTGTCAATCAATCTCTTTTATTAATTTCCAAGTTCTTGAAGTTATTTAGTTTTTGCTGTTGTGTCTGACCTGTAAGAGGTACTATGCCTGTTTCTAGTTACAGGTATTTTATGATGTTTCACCATTGTCACTGTTTTTGACTGTTTCTTTATGTTGCCAGTGGTCACTCAATAATTTCTAACTGTTTTAGAGTTCTCTTCTGGAAGATTTTTTTTATGTCAGGGTTTTTAATTTTGTTAAATGCAGTCCCTCATCATATTGAGGCTGTGGATGTTTTCTTCACCTTGATGTGAATTTTAGATTTTAGAAACAACTTAATTTATGCTTTATGGAAGAAGTCTGATTAGATGGGTTGCACTCCCTCTCTTTTCGCTGTGCCAGAAAATCCTTCTTGTTCCTATTTTTTTAATATAATCAAAAATTTTGTGCTTCAGAATGTATTATTTCCTCAATTATCCTTTAAATTTCAGCTTTTCTTTGTCTGTTGTTTCTTTCTAAATGTTTTACTTAAAGTGAACTTAGGTAGGTGGAATGGGACAAAGTTTCAACAAATGATTGGAAAAAAAGCAGACAGAGAGAGAAGCATCATTCCAAAGTTCATAAAAGTAAAACATTCAATATTTGTATTTTCCATGGTTGCACAAGGAACATCAGGGCAAGCCATCTGATTAAATGACATATTCCATTAACGTAAAGAAACAGCTTCCAATCATGAAATTAACTGGAGCAAAAAGCAGTAATCAGTTCGATCAACAGGAATGAGACTAAGAGTTCTCTCCTTTAAGGGTTGAGTATACCATACGTTTATCTCAGTTTCATACAGAAAAGCTAAGATTAAAACCTTCCTTTTTGCGAGTCATTGCCTTATATACATTTTTTGTTTTTTGGTAGACATGATGGTCTGTCATTAACAAGTTATTCTCTGCCTCTCCATGTCTCAGAATAAGATAAATAGTTTAACAGCAATTTATGTTTTAATATGCTTTGAATGATAGGGATAAAGCTTCATCTGTCCCTTGACTCAGTTAATGACAACTTACAAAAATCAGTTTATTTTAACTAAAGTAATGAATAGATAAAGGAACAAGTTATGCAAGTGGTCTAGTACCAAAAAAGGGGGTCAATCACAACAAACCTGTACTCGCCCTAACTATACAAGGTTCTGAGCCTTGTCTAGAAGGTAGGGTTCCAGGTCCACTTTCCTACAAAATGGTATCCAATTAAGACTCCTTATGTGCACATGTTCTGCATTCTCTCATTCCTCTCTTGTTACTGCTAGCTGCCTACTGATTTCAAGGTCATCTTATGATTTCTGCATAGGGTTTTTAATATGCACCCTAAAAATACTTCTGGAAGCACTCCAGTATTCCAGGTTTGAGTAAGACTTTGGATTTCCTGTGGCTATCCTCTTTAGAGATCCCTCCAGTTTTTCCAGGTGTTTCTTCTTTTCTGAGTCCCTACTCCTAATAAACATTTGGGTCATATGGCCTAAAGGTGACCCGAATATTATAATGGTAGCAGGGGCACTCATTATGCATGACAGTTCCCTGCTGCAACCTGTTTGCTTGGGGAATCCTTGTTACATTACCCAGAGTCACTTATCTTTCCATGAAATAATTATTCCTGCAGTATCTACCTCCAGGGGTTCTTCCATACTCCAGGGGGCTTAACATCCACATATTATTCAATTATAAAATTGATTCCAGACTCTAGAGCTCATTCCAGAATTAAGAGAGATGGCACTCCCTCTTCCGATTACCAATGCAGGTTGATAGGCCTCCTTACGCTCCAACTCCTGCCCTGTACTATGAGAAACTGGTTGCAGCTTCAATTACAAAAAGGCCTCTCATTGTGCTATGTACTGATCATATCAGATAATTTATATTGATTTGAAAATAATAACTATTTATAGATGTGCTTTCTCTTGACAGAAGATGGTCTTCACATATGATTCAGGGTTGATGTGCTCTCTTTTGGCATTTTTTCCACCTCTTTTTTGGGTATTATCTGGTTACTCTACTTTCTTCCCAAAGTCAAAGTTATACTAGTTTAATATACAGCACATACCTGTAAATATTGCTGTTTGGGCTATAGTCATGATGTGAGCCATCTAAGAGGGGCTAGAGCACTATCCAGGATGAACTTTTCATTTGTAGCATTTATTGGACTAATCTGTATGAAATCCCAACTATTATAAGTGAAAATAAAAAGAGAAGTTTTAGACTATCAGTTAAATTAAGACAGACTTTGTAATATTCACAAAATTGCCGGCAAGTACCTGGATAATCTCATGTTACATTCCTTAAACACAGATTCTAATCTCCTTCCCCATTGTGTTGGGCAACTGAGCTGCATGTTCACAGATTTAATACCACTTGCCTCTATTTCTTTGAGTTTTTAACCAAGATAAAGTGATGTTTAACAAATACTTTGTATTTGTATTCTCACCTGTTTTGCAAAATGTTTCATGATGGTGCTTTTTCAAAATAACCTTTGTGAAAGAACTCAAAGGGAAACAGAAAAAAGGTTTGGGGGCAGCCGCCCGTATACTTGAAATAGGCCGCCGTAAATGAAGGATTGTGATCCAGTATAGACTTTAGTCCAAAACAAGAACAAACAGACAGGCAAACAGACAGGCTTTAAAGTCAGGCAGGGGAAGTGATATCATCGGGGCAGGAACCAGAAGTGATGTCATAGGATCCAGGCAAAATGTTCTGTGGTCGGTCGCCAATGAAAAAGAGAAAGGATCAGTGCACCCTGCCATCGCCTGGTCTGGCATGGAATTACCTTCATTTGAGCCCTTTAGCTGCCTCCCATGTGCACGTGTGTGACACACCACTCCCCCTCAGCCCAGACCCTGAGAAAGAGAATTGGCGTTGGTGTGATGAGACCCTTGTCAGTTAACAAGTGAAAACTTATAAGGCTGCAGGTCTAAAAACCACCTCGTAAGATTAGTCAAGGGTACCGCTGTCTCAGAAAACTGGGGTACAAACTGGCGCTAGTAACCTGCCTCTTGGTCTTCGGATGGGGCCAATTCAAAATGGCATCTATTTTGGTACCCGGGTGGCCGAGTATGGGGTGTGGGTAGCAGGTTGGGAGGACCACTTGCAAGCTCCATCCCAGGGGTCAGTATGTAATACAGTCCACAGGGAGAGTGTGAAAGGGGCCAACAGAATAGAGCCACGCTAGATGGGGGAAGTACAGGAGGTTTGTTATGGGCTCTCAGAGGAGGAGTTTGTCCTTCCAAGCCCCACAAATGCAAAGACCTTTGGAAAACATGGGGGGAGATCCCCGCACAGGTTCGGATCCTTTTGACTATGTCACTGTGAAAGAACTCAAAAGGACACAGAAAAAAAGGTTTAGGGGCAGGTGCCTGTATACCTGAAATAGGCTGCCGTAAATAAAGGATTGTGGTTCAATATATATATAAGAACAAATAGACAGGCAAACATGGTGGCTTTAAAGTCAGGCAGAGGAAGTGATGTCATCGAGGCAGGAACTGGAAGTGATGTCATCAAATCCAGGTGAATTTCCCGTGGTCAGTCTGCCAATGAAAAAGAGAAAGGATCAGTGCACCCTGCCATCCCCTGGTCTGGCATGGAATTACCTTCATTTGAGCCCTTTAGCTGCCTCCCATGCACACATGTGTGACACCTTTTTTATGTAGTTGGAAAACCATAAACATGGATTGAAAAGGTTTTGAAAAATGGATGGCTAGATCTGTTTACAGCTTTGTTGATGCACTGCTACCAGGCTTCTCCAGAGGACCTCTCTAGTAGTACATTTCTGATCATTGGTTGCAACTTGTTAAAGCTGCATTGTTTTTCACTATTTGTTAAGAATGCTCCCAGATGTCTGTTCCATAAGAAAATATGGGTATGTGGACATTCACCCATTCTTCCTTGAAGTGCTTAGAGACCAGTCTCCAATCTTGAATAACCATTCAGTCCTAGGTGCACATTCTCATTATCACTCATTGATTACATGGGATCACCACATGTTTCAAATCATACTGTGCTCTAAATCGTATAGTAATAATTCTGCTACAACTTCTAGATGAGGCCTTTATTCATGTCCTGCACAACTGCCTCCTGTAATCTCTGAGATGCAATTTGATTAAACTTGAAAAAGAAACGTTTTATAAAATCCTGGCATAGAGGTGACCCCCTGGCACCTCCCACTACACAAATAATGATAATACAGAATTATGAATGTCAGCAGTGAAGCTTTTTCTTGACTCATGGAATCTGATTTGACTTAATCAGGTATTTGGTCAAAGTGCTTAGCTAATATAATAGCAGTGTAGCTGTTTTATCTGAAGGAGTGAGTATTAGCGAAAGAAAAGTAAACATATAAGAAGAATAGAAACTGATGCCACTAACACACAAATCAGATTTCATTTTTTAACGTGCTTCTAAGAGTTTTGCAATCTTTTACATATTTGCTAAGCGCATTATCGTTAAAAGTGGCCTTTTGTCTTGGCTAAAGGTACAGATATTAAATGAATTACAGTGCTCTTTCTGTGGGAATTATTTTTATAGTATAGTTAAAAAGTTTGTGCAGAAGAACTAAAAAACAAAACCCATCCATCCATCCTTACTTTTTTATTTCATTTTTTAAAATAACAGTCACGAGAAGCTGAAGCCACTCTTGGTTGTTCTGTGAAAGAGTATATAGCACATACCTGGTCAATTTAAAGTCCACCATCAGTCTAATCATTTATTAGGTTCATGTGTTCTACGTTTTAGTTTGTTAATGTGCCACATCTGTATTGTTAATATCCGAACTGTTACAGGGTAACCTGCCCAGTCAGCGCCTGCTACATGAGAGAAGGGCAAATTACTTATGGTAGAGTAAGCTGGTCCTCCAATATGCAGTACTCATCAATTTAGAGAGTAGTAACTGGGACTTTGGAAATGGGTGTCATGAAGGCTCCAAAGTAAAGTAAGGGCAGAAACAGCACTCTTAAGTGAGCACAACCTTTTGTTATGCCCATAAGGATTGTAGATGTACCACAAGGGGATGTAGAGTTAGGAAGATCTTTGCATCTTTTCATACCACACCCTTCATTTACTCTGCACTAGCTGGCAGGAGGAATGACTACCATGGAGGTTCAGCAGTAATTAGGCCAAAGTACAGACAGTAGTCACAGCTGATTGGTCTGTTAATTTGGCCTAGGGATCACTGGAAAACAGAACTTCTGTGTAGACTCTGGTCTTGTAGGATCATCCCAAGAACTACACAATTGGACATTTTTATGGTTTAGTTAGAGTTTAGTTTTTCGTCCTAGTTCCTTTTATTTTTATTCATTTATTTTGTTGTCATATGGGTATTCTATTGTAATTTACATTATTGAATAGGCTATTTACTTTCTGTTTGAACTTCACTATTTCTTAGTGAGTATTGCTTTATTTGTTTGTGTTATGACATGATGGTGGTCTTCTGTATGTTGCACCTAAGGGGCCAGGGAGACCAACACTGAAGTTGAAGGACTTCCCTTTGCCTATATAATAAGGTGGCTTGGGCATGTTGAGACCGTTTACTTCAATGTGTCTCAAACTGATGAAACACAAAAGTAAATGGCCCAAGAAATGCTTAAGGGAGTAACAATATCCCTGTGTTTTATGTTTAGGTATTTTGAAAACTGGAGTACAGAGGTAGAGAGATTAAATCTAAAGACTGAGGAGCAATGTGTTGTCAAACTTACCTCTTTCCCAGGTGTGCCAGCTGTTATATCTATGGACAATAATATTGTACCAATAAAAAGGAAGAAGACGGAGACAGGTTCAAGGTAATAAACTTTAACAGGTCCTTTTTTTAGATTATACGTTGCACAGTCTTATATTTTATGTCACTTCCTTTAAGCTCCCCAATACCCATAATTCCTTATCACTATGGAATCTCCAAAGGTCCAGACTACAATATACTACACCAGCATGTGTGCTTCTTCATAGAAAACTAATTATTGGAAGGTTCCTGCACTTTTTACAGTCCTGACCCTTTATATCTTCTTTTGTAAGAATCTACAGGAACACAAATTGGAAAAAAAAATGTTACAGCTGGACACATAAAGAAGCATTTAGCACTTAAGGTGGGCACAAAGAAATCGGAGGTGTTCAGCTGGGGCTGATAAGAGACAGCACAGCAGTCCATCATGTTAAGTCCTGCACACCAACTTAATGTAGAAATAAATATTAATGACTGTCACTTTCTGTGAATAAATGAGCTGTACCATGAGAGGAAGGAAAATGTGGCACAGTGGAATTGGGGCAGGGGTGATTGGGTTTAACAAGGAGATCATCTCCTTTCATGGTTATATGTGGAATAATCAGACTAGCCTCAGACATAGCAGGGCTTTGTTTATTTGTACTTAACTCACTTTTTAACTCCCTGTAGTTAGATAAATAACTCTGAGGTCATGAGAAGTTGTTGGAAGAATTAAAACAAGATCTCTGATAGCTAGCCTATGACATGGCTTGTCTTCAGCAAAAGACAACCTTGCATTTTATCTTTAGGGTACCCACAAGTTGCCTGAAAGGGGAGTATCCACAGAGGTAGGAGGGAGTAATGGAGGACTGACTGTTAATTTTGGGAACTGCCAAAATCTGTTGATTCTGTTCTAGAATTAATTTATCATTTCCATTCATTTTCAAAGATACTTTTTTGTTACCAGATTGTAGGATACTGGTGCATTTTGTAGTGATACTGGGCAGGAAGCAATACTGGTAAAGATCACAAGGCACAATCACACTCATGCAAGACCTTTTCAATGTGTCCACCATCTGGAATGTAAAAGGAAACCATGATGTCACAGAGAGGATTTACACATTCTGTACAGACTTGTGACCACACTTGATCCTGGATTCCTGGAGCTGTAAGGTAATGGCACTAACCGCCACATCATCACAGCACTTTTGAATGAACATATTCATTTAGAGGGCGGCACGGTGGCGCAGTGGTAGCGCTGCTGCCTCGCAGTTAGGAGACCCGGGTTCGCTTCCCGGGTCCACCCTGCGTGGAGTTTGCATGTTCTCCCCGTGTCTGCGTGGGTTTCCTCTGGGTGCTCCGGTTTCCTCCCACAGTCCAAAGACATGCAGGTTAGGTGGATTGGTGATTCTAAATTGGCCCTAGTGTGTGCTTGGTGTGTGGGTGTGTTTGTGTGTGTCCTGTGGTGGGTTGGCACCCTGCCCAGGATTGGTTCCCTGCCTTGTGCCCTGTGTTGGCTGGGATTGGCTCCAGCGGACCCCCGTGACCCTGTGTTCGGATTCAGCGGGTTGGAAAATGGATGGATGGATGGATATTCATTTAGATTTTTTTTTATGATTTTTTTTAATGATTATTCAATCAGAGCTGCTTCATCACTGATACTGGTTGCAGTAACTGGTCTTATCAGCCCCATGTTCTACCCTTCCAATTTTTTTCTGGCTTGGGACTGGCAGGATCCACAAAACAGACCGCTAAAATAAATAGTGAGTGGTATAACATATGTAAAGTTTGCTTAAATACAATGTGATCAAAGCAACTATGTAACAGTATACAATGAAACAGCCAAGTGCATTTGAATGTACATAGGAATGGGTAGTCAAAAGGAGAGTGTATTAAAGGGTTGGGTGTAAGTTAATGGGTAGAATGTCTTGTAATAATAATAATAATAATAGCAGATTTTATACAGGTATACTGTATAGAGCAACTTTCCAATACTCAAAGTGCTTTACAAATATTCAGAGTGGCACCATAGGAATACATGACACAGATTAACCTTTACTGTTTATGCCAAGTGGGCCTAACTATACAGAAGTGCTTCTAGGATTGAATGGTATCAGTGTCTTAGCTCCCCTTTAAGGGTGTCTAGGGACTTGGTTCTTTGTGGTTTTGCACTCTCAATTAACCTCAAAACATGTCTTAATTTGTACTTCAAATTGAACTGAATTACTGTTGGTACTCTATTTTTTTGTTGACGTCTTGCTCCTCCTCGCCATGTGTTTTTAATTTCACACAATGTCTTAGCCAAGCGCATTCATACACGTATATAGAAGAAGGTGGGTAGGATCCCGCTTGGGGTTTCAAGTTCATTGATGAATATATAATGTAGCAAATAATGTGTGTGTGTGTGTGTGGAGTGGTGTTAATAAATTAATAACAATATATACAAAATGGACGAAAAGATCACGGGCTTCGCACAATATATCATGGGCTTAAGCCTGTGAAGCCCCTTGCTTTCAATGCCACTGTCACATTAATGCCCAGTATCTATGTTGATTTCTCATTCAGTAAGGCCCCTTGATAAATGGAAAGTGCAGAATGTGACAACACATGGCCTAAAGGCACACAGTATCCACAAATGTAGGCTTGGTTGTCCATTTATCCAGCAGTATATTATCAAACTATCTTATTCCAGTTCAGGGTCATGGAGGCCAGAGGCTATTCCAAATGCATTGGAAACAAAAGAGAAAATAACTGAGCAGAGCAGACCACTCCATGGTGGTCACACTCACACACACTCTTCAGCTTCTTATACTTGCCGAATATAAAGTTGTCAATCATCGTAAAACTCATGTATTTTGGATTGTGGGGCAAAACTGGAATCTTTGAAGAAACTTCCATGCAGTCACATGGAGAATGTGGCACCCGGTCAGAATCCAAACCCAGGGCTTTGGAGATGCTAAGCAGTACATCAAAATACAATTCTTTTATTAGAGAAAAGCCAAGCAAAATGACACCTTTTATTGGCTAACTAAAAAGATTACAATATGCAAGCTTTCGAGGCAACTCAGGCCCCTTCTTCAGGCAAGATGTAAATTCTTTAATTAAAAATTACCATATAGGTTACTCGCTTAATAAAGTACATTAAATTTGCCTTGACAGTTTCATAAAACATACATTTACAGCAATCATAATAATCTCTGCTTCAGCAAATATGTTTCTTTAGCTTTTTTTTTCTTTCCCTATTTTACTAATAGATCCAAAGGCCCTTTTCTTTGTTTGCTCAGTGATCTGCCAGAGCTGCTGAAAGCATAGTTTTTTTTTTTTCCTCTCTTTGTTTTTTCCACTGAGCAGATGTTTGCTCGGATTTTTGCAGAGTCATTGTTTGCTTCTGCTCTCACGGATACAGGTCATGTGGTGTTTTCTTTTCTGCTGAGTCACGCTTTAAACCAGATACTCAAACACTACTTCCAGGCAGGACTGTGATTCACATTGGGTGAAGGGGGGCAGCTGGGGCAGCAGAATTGCTTCTCAGTAAATCATCAGCCATACACTTTACCTAAAACATCCATATTAGACACTACAGGTGGAATATGAGCAACTCACTCAGGTAAAGAAAAGAGGAAAAAAAATATTTTTACCATCAGACTTTTTTTAGAGTGCAATGTTTATTGATTAAGAAGGCAAACACACCAAACAACAAGCAACACACCAATGTAGTAGTTAACCAGCCACAGTTAAGTATTTAAATTAAAATAGTGAACACTTGCAAGAAAGCAGTTCTATACAGAACCACAGTTTATATGTCAGGGGAAAGCTTTTGAAAGCAATATGGAGTATGTTCAGAGATGAAAGGAAACCTCTACTGTAGCACTTAAACTAGCACGGGGTTCAGCACACTGGACTGGGCTAACAACACAGTGGCACTGCACAGGAAGGGCCAGAGCAGATTGTACCTCCTGAGGAGACTCCAGTCTTTTGATGTATACAGCAAGCTGCTGGAAATGTTCCACTAACCCTATTAGCTACTGTATTGTTCTACGCTGTGGACTCCAGGGAAGCAGCTTGGGATCAATAGATGCACAATGCCTGAACAAACTTATCAGAAAAGGCTGCTCCATCACAGGGAAGGGGTTGTGCTGAAGATGATTGGATGAAGAGGTGCATCATCATGGACGTGCAGGAAATGAGACCAAAGAAGACGTGATTGGAGATGGTGCCAGATGCTATGAAAATAATGGGACTCTCCCCAAAGGATATCAAGGACTCTAGAGAGTGGAGGGAAAAAGATTTAGGGGAAAAATGTCAAACTGGAGTAAAAATGTCAAATTGCTGTTAAAACCGGTGGATGATTTAATACTACTCCAACTAGACAAAAGAATTAAGAGCCTTTACTCTAATAGACCCTACATCCCTAATGTTAAAAAAAATATACAAAAAAGTTGTCAGTTCTTGACAAAATTATTTGAAAAGCTGAAAAAAATTAATTAAGTAATTTAACTCTTTGTATTTCAAAAGGGGAAATGCTAACTGAACATTATGTTCTTTGATCGCTTAGCCTTCACCTATTGCCTCATCCTTGAACACAACACACACATACATCCCCAAGTAGGTAATAGAATCACAAACCACTGGAAACAGAGAGAAATAGCACTCAGCTCTTTTAACGCTAGTGTAACTAATTCAAATATATCGCTGTCAAGACACAGGAAGACATGGATTATTATATGACAACCATAAACTAAGGAATACAGAAACAGAGAATGAAAAGCTGTGCAGCTTCTTTGAGCCCAACTGAAACAGCTCTTACCTCTGGTTTCAGAATCTCTTGATCTTTTGCAGTTTGCCGTACAGTCACATACACTGTAGGTGTGGAGGATGATCTGATCTACATGCTCCACAGAGCCTACTCCCACTTAGACAAAGCTGACACCACATTCAGACTAATGCTCCTTTCTGCCTCATTGACTGGAGGAAAAGCTCCAAGCTTTGAATCTTGATGCCTCAACAATCTCCTGGATCATGGAGTACCAGTCCAACAGACAGCAGTTTGTGAGGCTTAGAGATTGTGTGTCAGAAATGGGGGTGTGTAATACTGGAGCACCTCAGGGAGCTGTCCAGGCTCCCTCCCTGTTTACCCTGTACACCACAGTCTTCTAGTATAATACTGGTGCTTGCCACCTACAGAAATTCTCAGATCACTCCTCCATTGTGTGCTGTAGTAATAATGTTGGAGTTGGAGTACAGGATGCTTGTGAAGGATTTGTCTTGTGGTGCAGGGACAGCCACCTGCAGCTGAAAATCAGCAAGACAAAAGAGCTGGAGGCGGACTTCCAATCTGTTAAGGAGACTTTGACACCAGTCATCCTCCAGGAGGAGGACTTGGAAGTGGTGCAGAGCTACAAGCACCTTGGAGGTTCACATAAATAGCAAACTGGACTGGTCTTACAACATAATAGCGCTGTACAAGAAGGGCCAGAGAAGACTGTACGTCCTAAGAAGATTCAGAAATGTCCCATCAGTCCATAGTATCCAGTGTGTTGTTCTATGCTGTGGTCTCTTGGGAAGCAACTTAAGTTCAAATGATGCACAATGCCAGAACAAACTTATCAGGAAAGGCTATTTCATCACAGGGCTAAAACACTGGAAGCTGTTATGGCAAAGAGGATGGTGGAAAAATCAGGTACCATCATGAAAAATCCCCTCCATCCCCACCAGGAGGCGCTCTCTTGGAGTACTTTTAGCCACAGGCTTATTCCACAACAGTGTGTCAATAACCGCCTCTAGGGATCTTTTCTGCTCATTGCTATCAGGCAATTCAATGCTTCCACCCAATATCTGAAACTATATGCTTGTACTCTTTAAGTTCATTTTTACAATTTCTACACAATATACATGTACATTTATTTATTGATTGACTGATGTATTATTTGTCCAATGAGTCTATATCTTGGTTTTTGATTGCTTTTGCTGGTGTGTGCATCTAAATTTCCCCTTGAGATTAACAAAGTTTATCTAATCTAATCCACCTTAATAAAAGGATCGTTTGTCTGGGTGTCTATCCGTGTGTCTGTCTGGTTGCCATGCCTCTGTCATTCCAATAGATACTGCATCACAAACATTAACACTGCTTTTACAAATCCTATACCAAATTCCACATAACCAGAGACATATGACTTAGGCGGGTAGCAGAGCTACTTCTAGTATACAAGTGCTGGGTTTGTGTGTCAGGTAAGCCCCCACTTTTCTACCTTTCCAGTGCCACTAAAGCACGCTCTGTTACCTCCCATCTGTAACATTCCTTTCTCCATGAAATCCTTTGAACCAATCCCCAGAATCATTTCCATGGTCAACGATGTTCTTTAACACCCCAGGACTCTTATTGTCACATTGGCATGTAGTGGCTCCTTGACAAGCCCTAAGTGGCCTTTGAAAGGCTCAAACTCTTTTTGGGGGCAGACATCCCACTTTTTCAGGCATCTGCTGGCCCTAAGGATTTGTACTTACCTATCATTAGTCCTTCATGGCCATAACCTTTCAGTTAGAGCTTGGGGTATGTTGTATTGCCTGCTCTGTACCATCTTGAGGAAATGTTACAGCTTTCTTCCCAGGATGGCACCACATTTTGCTCAGTGGGAGATGCTCTTAGAAAATTCAACTCCTGAACACATCCTTCAAAAATAGGATCTGCTACTTCTTAATTCTCCTCCTGGTATTGATGGGCCCTTTTCACGTGCTACACCAGTGTCATCTCTGCTTGCCTCAACCTCTTCTAATCAGAGAATCCCATATAATTTTCTCAGTTTAATCTGTTTAGTGCAACAATCCCCTTTCAAGTTTTTCTTTTCTATCAAACATTTGTGTGTCTCTTGGAGTCAAATATAGTTGACTTTCTGTACAGCCTACAAATAGGAGCATTGATGTATGGATTTATTAAAGGAAATCCCAGGAGATTAATTAAATAAAACAGGGAGGAAAACGAGAAAATACTATGATCTGTCACCATAACTAAAATGTTAAACACTAATCAAAGTCAAAAAGAGAACTGAAAGATGTTACAAACCCTAACAAGACTGTAAATTCATGGTTTTAGATGCTGCATAAACATGTAGTGGTGGCTTATAAAGTGTTGCATGCCTGACAGTATGCAATGTAATTCTGAGGCAACAATATCACAAAATGGCAGTGCCCAAAGAAAATAAAATGGTGGTGCAGAAAAACATGAACATATGAACAAAACCCACAATTTATCCAGAGACAAATATTAATCAAAAAAACCATATAACCAGAAAGTACCAAAAAACATTAATTGACTTAAAAAAAATTACTAACGCTTTCTGATATATATTAACTGTGAGTTCAAAATGTAACTTAAACAAAGCGGTTAAGTTAAAATTAAGTAGCTATGTAGCTCAGTCTCAGCCTTGTTTTAACTGAACACCACTGGGAGTAACTTGAATTTGCTGAAAGAAGAAAAAAAAGTCCCTTAAGCTAATAATATGAAGCTTGGTTTCTAGAGCTTTCTTTAACACATACTGTCTTGGAGTGCGTAATACACGTCTGTAGTAAAACAAAAGCTCTCCAGTGCCTTCCATTTCTTTTGAAATCTGACCACAGTTCATTCACTTCAGTGCCATCTGCATTGGAGGAGTTCTGTTAGTCAGTGGGGGTGATGAAATCGTTATTCAGCAGAAGTAGTACAAGAAAAAACAAGAGTAAAGTGAAAACATGACACAGCTAGTCTGCTGAAGTGAGTGCTCCCGAAAGAGAAAACATGACTCAGCAGCCTCTTTAGTTTGACGACTTTTTTTTTTTTTAAAAGAATTCTAAAGAAACGGCTTAAGATACATGTTGTGTGAAAAACAGCAATGAAAGACAGTTGTGCCAAAGACATCAGTAGTGCTTCCATAAAAAATGTTAGTGAAAAACTGCATACAAGAAAAGGAAGAAAAAAAGAGTTAGAAATCAGTGTTGCTTCAGATACTAAGCAGACAATGTGAACTTTGGACTGTACACAGACATAATAAACAGCTGCTGACCTGGAGACTTTATTTTGGCTGTCCTGTCACACACGTATTTACCCTGATTTTATTCATCTTCTACACATGGAGTGGATCTTAACTAATAAACTTACTTCTTTTATTCTCAATGCACATAAAATATTAGTAATTTAAAACAGTTATTTTTCATTTTATTGAAACTAACTACCAAATTAGAAAGCTTCAGTTGTTTCCATACATTTAGTATTGTGGGGGCAGTCGCTATTTACATTTAATTATTTGGTTGACACCTTACAACATTTGAGATACAATTGGTGACATTTCTTTTTTTTCCAACTGGAGCATAAGCAGGCGAAGTAATTTGCTTATGGTCACTCAGTGAGTATCAGGATTTTAACCTAGGACACTTTACAGTTTCAAATCGTTTGGGTACATGGCACCTCATTTCTGGAACCCTGTCCATTTGTTTGTCTGTATTTGAAGCTCCTTATTCAGTAGCTCAAGTTTAAGATCCAGTCCTAAGACACGCATTTTCCCTTTCTTGTATTTACATGACCAACCATTTTTAGCATTACCTTATACTTGGTTTTTCACACATACTCATGTTCTTTTGCTACTTTGTGAGAAGGCTTGGCATGACCTTTTAAGAGGTACATTAATGTAATGTGCCCTGGTACATGCTGCTCTGGCTCTGAAAACGTTGCTTTGGCTCCACAGGACTGATCCTTGAGCATGTGTAAGAAAGGCACCAGTGTCACAGGCAGGGTTCCGAGTTTTTCTACGGTTTAAATTGTCCAAAGCCATTTAAAAACAAGCCATTTCAAACTTCTTTACGTACCTCAAACACCATAGCTTTTTGTATAGTTTGAGTAAAATGCCTTGCAATGCCTTCATTTACCTGTCTCTTTCTCTCTCTGTCACCTCCTTTCAGTAGCTCGTCCCCATTGTTCTGTGTTTGGACCTGTCCTGATGTAGTGGAAAGCTTCAATTTTTGAACTGCAGACAGATTATATTAAGTTTTAATTAATTTTCTCTTCTTTTCTTGTAAATTCCTCCTGCATTGCACCACTAATTTATCAATCTATTTCAGTTGGTTTCTTTTTTAATTAGTTTATGTCCTTGGAATGGGAAGTACTGTAAGAACAGATGATGCCACAGAACCTGTTTTAATTAATTTATATCCTTGGAACAGATGGATTCTGTAGGACTAGGAATTACAGAATCAGTTTACAGTGTGGGAAAGGAAGATGTCAGCTGGCACTTAAAAGATCAAACACTTTGATCAGAGTCCTTCGCCAATCAGGATAAGATAGCCAATTAAATGTGTGCAATGTCTCATGTCCCGAAACCTCATGCGTGCATTTTAACATAAATATGGCTCGTCCAACAGACCAAAGATGACAACAACACAAAGGCAACAGTGGAAGCGACATCAGAGATTGAGACACATGACCTTTTTATTTGGACATAAGAAAACATAATCTATAATTAACACCAATGGCTAAATCAAAAAGTCACCTTAGCATTTCTGATTTTCAGTGAGCTTTTCTATGACTGACTGTATCCAAGCTTTTCCATCTATTTTATTTTCAATTATATTTTTTTCTATTAGGTATTGTTATACATTGCTTTTATTTATGTATACTTTGTCTTTTATTAAAATGATTGAAATAATAAGAGGGCACCAAGTGTGGGAAAAATTGACACTCACTTGCCCACAGGATTTATTAAGGCTACTCAATAATTAGAACTACTGCAGTCAAAGTAAGATGTTGTTTGCTTGGCAAGTGACAAATAACCAAAAGAGATGTGCTGTTAGTGTATGTGTGTTGCGATGACACCCACAAGTTTGTTAGTGCTGCTAACAGTGAGTCCTGTGTGGAATATTGCAGAGTAACTGACAATTGGCACCACTGAAGACTTTGTCTGGATAGGATCGCTATGTGTATGTGTGTGTATCTCTGTTTGTGTTAATCTTCAACGGTGGGAGTAAATGAATCCGATAAACATACCTGGTAAGACTAACAAACTTCATGATAATGCAGAACCCCTGACCTTGCCATCGTCAGTGTAGAGTTTGCATCAAAGCAGGTTAACTGGTGATTACAAATGGCCCCAAGTGTGTGTGTGTTTGTGAATGGGTCCTATAATTTACTGATACCCCCTGTCCAGGGCTGTTTTCTGCCTTGTGCCCAGTGTTGCAGAGTTACCCACTGGCCACCTACAAAACTGGACTGGATTAAGCAGATTTAAAAATGAGATATTTTTTATTATAAGCTTAGGGGGTGAAGCAATTTTGATTACATCTTGCCTTATCATTTAAGGAAACTTGCTTTAACAACAATGTAGCCCCATGTCTCTTTCTAAATCTCTTGTAGACATTTACTTATTTGGTTGATGCCTTTATATAAGGTGGCTTACAACATTTTTGATACAATTGGTTACATTTCTTTGTTTTTTTTTTCCCCAGTTGAAACAGCAGCAGTTCAAGTGACTTGCTCAGGGTCACACAGTGTCAGTAGCAGGGTTTGAACCCACAAGCTCAGGGTTTGAAGTCCAAATGCTTAACCACTACACCACGTTGTTTCAGTGAGACACACTGTGAACCGAAATTCAAGCTCTCACCTTCCACTCCGGAGCTGTTAAATCAACACCACATGTGTTGAACTTGTGAGACACTAGATGGTGATGTGTAGGTTGCAAATTGATCATCTGCTTCTCTCTTATTCATTGATTGATTATTTCTTTTTCTTTGTACTCTTAGTTATTGGTATAATTATTTGTTAATGTCAGATCCTTACACCTTAAAAGAAACACTGGCACTTCTTTTTAACTCCATCCAGCCACATCTTAAAATCTTAAAAAATGGCACTATTTGCCAAAAACCATTCTGGTCATTTACCATGCATATCTTTTGGCCCAACGAAGGACAGTTTCTGCCAATCAGTATTAACACTGTGAAACTTTGCTTCAAATGTCTTTCTGTGTTTGAAGAAAACAGCTAAGTGAAGCAAAAGTGCTAAATAAAGTGAAAAGTAATTTGGAAGGTGTTTGTTATAGAATGGCTTTATAGGCTGAAACGAATGGACTAGTAAATACAGCAGGGAGACTAAACTAAGAAAAAGTTATAATGTAGGCATTTATTTTCAGACAAATGAGGATATGATTCTTTAACTGTACCCAAAGACTTTTACTTTCCAGTTCCTCAAAATACAGCAAAAAACTGGCAAGAGCTGGCTTAGAGAAACTCACAGAATATTCTACTGACATTAGAAATTCTAAATAACACCAACTCTTTTGAAAATTTTGATAAATGAAATTTTAAAAATGGTTGAATGATCATGGTATTCTTCTTTGAGGCTAGTCTCTATATTTACCTTTGTAATTCCTTTGTTTTTGTTAAATATTTTGTCTTTTCAACATATGGCCTGTTGATAGTTTTGTCTTGCAGACACTTAGGCTCCTAAAGTATACTAATATAGTGTATATTCTGTAAATTGCTAACAGCCACTCTCTGCTTGAAGGCTGTCAGAACAGTTTGGCTGCAATTTTGGTAGAAAACCAGAGGACAAAGCAGCTGATGTGATGTACACAGTATTGAAGAACAGTCAGTGGAGTGACAAAGGCTAAATCACTCCCTAGTAAGTTCCTGATGCAAGTAAATATATACAAGGTAGTTATGCCTTCATTACAGTAGCAGTCATTCACTACATTTTCGTTATCTTGTTGTGTAAAAAGAAATGGCAGTCATAAAAAGGTTTGCTCTACTATCCAGTCCCTATCTACGCCTTTATCTTTGTTTTCATTCTTTACAGGTGATGTAAGCCAACCGGCCCCTTTACTCTACCTGGAGTAGTAGCAACCCTCACTACAAATCTGTGAACCAGTCTTAGATTATAGTTTTGAAACGTGCTGTGCAGAAGCAAGGACCTCAAACAACCTCCGCAGGCTTCCGGCTTGTGCTGTTGTTCTTTTTGCTCCTTTATCAGCCCTGGCACGTGAATCGGGCTAAGGGGGAGGAGGGGTAAGGGGGCTGCTAGTTAAACTTTGTTTAGCACTTAACATCTGTTGCGACACTTCTGGAAAGGGCAAAAAAAGTCATATGATCCATATGGTGTGGCTATAAAAGGCAGTGCGGACAGCGCTCACAGTACAGAGAACGCCGCACTGCTCACGGGTCTACACGGTCTGTCTTCGGTTTGCCATTGTGAAGCGCACCGCACCGCACCGCACCGCACCGCTCCGCAGCGAAACCTCAGCACTCTATATTCACAAAAGATGGAGCATCAGAGCGAAGCAAGCGGCGGGTGAGTATGGGCTTAGTGTTTGAGAGCATTGTTACTAAATCTTCGATAGTATATGCAACGTGAGATAAGGTAGATATTGTACTTTTAAGTTAACTTTTAAATCTCAGGTCAGTTTCGAATTTTGTTAAGTTGACTTGACATTAGAGATTTCGCTGAGTTGGTTGAAAGATCTCAAAATTATTTTTATGTCAGGATGAAGCAGGACTTGTCAGAGTCCATCAAACTGGCCACGAAAGAAGTGCACGAGATCGCCGAGAATACAGAGTTCATGAGGAGCTTCCAGAAAGGCAATGTGAACCTGGAGGAATTCAAGGTGAGCTCATTAATATCTCATCCATTTAATTAACTCGACCTTGTAGTACATGGCCTCGGAGAGTTTGAAACGATGCTGAACGCAACAGGTACATGACTGGCATCAGCCATAGGATGCCAATATATCGTAGGGCACGCTTCCTAAAATCGGGCCAGTGCATCAATAACGATGTTTCACTGCTTATAGCATACGCACAGTGACCAGAGCAGAGCATGCACACTGCACAGAAGAGCACAACAGAAATGCAAGCATCAAATTAACTTAATATCAAAGTAACTTAAAAAAAGTGTGTACAGTATATGGAAAGAGTGAACCTATATATAAGTCTTAGGGTATTTATTTTTGTTAACAATTTATTAAAAATCTTTGGTCTTATTTAAGGGTTTTTATTGATGCTTAGCAAGATCTTAAAGAATTAGACTAGAAGAATTATTAGTAATCTTATTACGAATAAGTAATCTGCAATATATTTAACAGAAGAATAAAAATCCCCATGGCATTAAATTATGTTTCTACTTCCAAACTAATAGATGAAAATCAGGAAATGGTTGTAGACACTGATAATTGAAAATAACGACAAAACAGTCAACTCCGCTTTTATTGGTAAGGGCCATAAATTCATTTTCAGGGTTGATGGTACATCACATTAGCTTTGAGTGTAAGACTGGAACCATCCCTGGAAGGAGCACCAGTCCACTGCAGGGCACAGTCACACACAGACACAAATGTAGAGTGTCCAATCAGTCTAACACACCCATCTGGAGGATATGGAGAAAACTGGAGTACCCGAAGAATTGCCCAAAAGTCCCAGGGAGAACATGCAGACTCCACACAGACTGAAAACCCTGAGCACTGCAGCTGTAAGGCAGCAGTGAGTATAACTGTGCCACCATTCTGCCTTGTTAATAATATACAGGAACTAAAACTTGCTTGTCAAGTCTCATCTAAATGGGGTCTGACTCAGTACAATAGCCAGTAATACTCAGAAAAAGAGGAGTGGTTAATAATTCAAAGCATTGTCTTTACAGAAATTGCAGATAATTATATCCAGTATAGACTAGTTCTGTAACAAATGAGCTAAAATAGTTAGTGGATCAATACCTATACCTTGTACAAGGTGCTAATTTCAGCATTAATAGGTTGTATATCATACATAGAATCCGATATACAATATTAAACACAGCATGTAGGGAGAACCACCTTAATACTGCAGTGCATCTTCTAAGAGCTCAGTACTGGCAAAGATAAAGAAAAGGCAGCATGGAGTGAAACATGCCATGAAATTAATAACTATGTTGTTTCATTGTCTCTACCCCTTTTTAGCTGGTTCTTTCGTCTTTGTACCACATCTACACAGCCCTAGAAGAGGAGATTGAATGCAACAAGTCTCACCCAGCCTTTGCGCCCCTTTATTTTCCGGCTGAGCTTCATCGTGTTGCTGCTCTGGAAGCAGACCTCAAGTACTACTATGGAAATTCATGGAAGTCCTGTATCAGTGTGCCCTTGGCCACAGAGCGGTATGTGGCCCGCATACATGAGGTGAGCACTTTTCAAGCAACAAGAAGCAGGAAAATCTCCTGTTTACTCACGCATTACATTCTTGTAGTTTAGAACTTAATCTGTATTTTGTTACAAATATAATCTGTGTTGGTATATACAGTATAACATAAAGGGATTCTTTGATGCAATACCTGAAGTATTTAAAATGGCACATTTAATATTAATATTTTCACTACCTAGTGCACAGACAACTGTCTTCTAATTTTTCAACAAAAGCATTACAAAACAAACATATTCTATATTGTACTATCAGTGTATTTAACTGTAGCCCAGCTAAGGCAAATATAGCAAGATTGTAACCCTGGAGACCTCACTTCACTGGCCTAAACAAATTCGACATTCAGGCTTACTTGGACGATTAGGAATACAGTTTAAAAGGAGTAGTTAAATATGCACAACAGATCTTGACATACATTAGCTGGTTAGAGTCAAACCTATATGAGTGCTCTTCTGATTTATATTTATCTTTTAGCCAAGTACAGTAACTTGCTGTATCACTAATATGTATTTTATTTTATACAACCTGCTTCAGTAATAAACACTTCTTTATACAATGATGTACTGCACCATAATGTATTTGGAAAATTTGTAGTTTTTTGGATGTCCAATTGCTATTAACTAAAATTACACTTGCAAGCAGTCTATGACGTCATAAAAGATGTAGATAGATAGATAGATAGATAGATAGATAGATAGATAGATAGATAGATAGATAGATAGATAGATAGATAGATAGATACTTTATTAATCCCAATGGGAAAGTAGTCTATCCTCCATTTTTTTCTCTGTTTTTCAATTTATTATTGTAGGGAATTGAAATCTCTCTCTGTATAAAGCAGGAACCATCCTGAAATGGGCATCAAACATCCAAAGCCATTCACTCATTAGCATAGCAATACTACTCAGATTAGCTAATCATTCTGAATGCATATATACATGAAGTGTGTGAAGATGTCCAAGGGCTTGGTAGAAACTCAGCACAGTTAATTGCTGAGAAGTAGCAGTACCATCTGTTGGTGCTACTATGGTTCTCCAGTTGTAACTTGTGTATTTCTATCGCTCTTGTAGCTCATACTTTACCAGTCTGAAGTAATAATTTCATGTGTACCTTTTTAGAATTCAGTATTTCTCAATGGTATTGTACAAACTTTAATATCAGAAGTTAGATTTGGTTTGACTTGCTAAGATTTCACCTTTTACTCTCCATGACAAGTGCACTTCAGGGGCTTTTGGGGAAGGCTATAGACTGGAGCACAGTCGGTGTGAAGAGTACTTGGTTTCAATGTATTAAATGTCAGGTAGACATAATAAATTAGCTATTGTGCTTTCTCAGTATTGTACAGAGAGAGCATTGACTCAAACATTTGACTTGAATAGCTTGTATGTGAAGGTGACAACACCTGTTGGGTCTCCTCCCATATTGAACCAGTTGTTCATGGGCTGCTAATTTTTGTGCTATTAATTTTGATTTATGTTCATGATAACTTTTGGGCATTCAGCTGTCCTACAATTCTTCCAGCTGGTGCTGGGGATACATTATAAGTAATATCTGACTGATTCCCCACATCAGTGTTTTGAAAACCTTTATTTCATACAAATATAATCTAAATCCTTAATGGTTTATGATAAACTACATTATAGACTTATACAGATTTCAAAATGCAGCAGTAATATATTGCACTAATTTAATAAAAATATATGCTTAGGCAGACAATATTAAGTTAAAATTATCAAGACATGAAAAAGGTTAGCCCTTTTCCATGCTAGGTTATGCATATAATTTTATTTCTCAATGCAGTTTTTTTACCTTACACTTTCAAATAATTTGGTGTTTCATATAACTTATGTTTAAATGGAATAAGTCAAGATGATTTCAGGTGGCGCAATGGGTAGCGCTGCTGCCTCGCAGTTGGAAGACCTGGGGACCCGGGTTCGCTTCCTGGGTCCTCCCTGCATGGAGTTTGCATGTGCTCCCTGTGTCTGCGTGGGTTTCCTCCGGGCGCTCTGGTTTCCTCCCACAGTCCAAAGACATGCAGGTTAGGTGGATTGGCGATTCTAAATTGGCCCTAGTGTGTGTCCTGCGGTGGGTTGGCACCCTGCCCGGGATTGGTTCCTGTGTTGGCTGGGATTGGCTCCAGCAGACCCCCGTGACCCTGTGTTCGGATTCAGCAGGTTGGAAAATGGATGGTTGGAAGATGATTTCAATTTCTTTTGGTAGGAAAATGTATATTTATTTCAAAGGGCATGGGGCAAGGTTGTATATAATGAATTATTGCACTGACTCAAAGATCCAATATAGCAGCACAAATAAAAAGGTGAAAAGAGCAGATATTTCTTTATTTTTCCTGTGATTCACACTGTGATTAATAAGATTACTGTGAAAGGGCAACCATTTCTCACACTTTAGACAGCAGGATGAATGCCTTACATAGACTTTGCCTGAATCTTTCTTTCCATTTTTCAGGTCGGCAAATTACATCCAGAGCTTCTGGTCTCTCATTCATACACGCGCTACCTTGGTGACCTTTCTGGAGGTCAGGTTTTGAAAAAGATTGCACAGAAAGCTCTTAATCTTCCACCATCAGGTGAAGGACTTGCTTTTTTCAACTTTTCTAATGTGAGCAGTGCTGCTAAATTCAAGCAGCTGTATCGAGCAAGGATGAATACACTGGAGATGAATGAGGAGACAAGGCAAAAGGTGCTGCAGGAGGCTGTTGAAGCCTTCATGTTGAATGTGAAGGTAGGTGCACATGGATGGACAGACTTTGTGTATTGTGGGTCAAGTACCTCACTTGACTGATTAGCATAATAGTTTCCTAACTGACAAGTGGATATGTTATATTTTTACTATTATAAAGCATTAAAATATACCATGCTATATCAGTTATCTATTTAGCTGAGAGAAAACCTGAGTTTACCCCAACTTGTGATAGCTTTATATTCAGTTTTTCCTGTCAGACAAGATACCTTCATGTTCTCCTCTTTCAAACTTTAGCATAATGAGTGACGAACAAGTGAGTTTTAAATGGAGCAATCAGCTTGCAGCAATAAGAGAAGCAGAGGTAGTAATACAAAATGAGTTATGCTAGGCACACATTACCGTTTTCAACATTCACAAAAGGCTTCCCAATTCTAAACAGATCTTAAAGGATGGTCATCCCAGATTTTCCTGTAACATGAGGTAGACAGTGATTAACAGTAACCTCCTTGATTTACTGACAAGCCACTCAGATCCAACACAATTTCAAAAAATAAATATTAAACATGTTCAGTTTCTGGTGAGGGTGAAGTTTTTTAAAATACAATGCATCTTGCCATTGCATGTAAAAGACTGATAGCATATGAAGGATGAGCAGAAGAACTTAAATGTGCAAAAGTTACTAGTAATGTTGACTCCCATCTTCTCAAACATGGCTTCATTTTATTCTTTTTGACTTTTCATTATAAAATAACACACCAGCAAGATGACATTTGTCAGTCAGTTATTTTCCAACCCGCTATATCCTAACACAGGGTCACGGGGGTCTGCTGGAGCCAATCCCAGCCAACACAGTGCACAAGGCAGGAAACAAATCCCGGGCAGGGTGCCAGCCCACCACAGGACACACACACACACACACACACCCACCAAGGACAATTTAGGATCGCCAATGCACCTAACCTGCATGTCTTTGGACTGTGGGAGGAAACTGGAGTACCCGGAGGAAACCCACGCAGAAACGGGGAGAACATGCAAACATTCAAGGAGGACCCGGGAAGCTAACGAGGCAGCAGCGCTACCCCTGCGCCACCATGCCACCCCAAGATGACATTTGTTTTGAAGTAAAATTTTTTTTTGTGAAAAAACTTTGCAAGATCCCAGGTTCAGGCAGTTGGGACTCTATACTAGAGGATACACTGATTTTTGAAAATTGGCATGACGTGCATGTTCTCAAACATTTTCAGATGGGTACAAGATAAGAGTATGCAGTTATTCTTTTTGAACTGTGAGGCGGGAAGCAAAGTCATTAAAACGTGTTGCTTAGTTCAGGTTATAAAACAAGCATAAGATCTAAAAGTGAAAAATATTTTCAAAAATATTGGTTTATTTTATGCCATTTTATTTAACACTAGTAATTAAGCCCGTTACAATAACGGGCGCTAGAACAGTAGTCCATAAACATTAGTAGGAACAGTCTATATTAAATGGCAAGGGACATTTTACCTCTTTAATTTTTTTCTGTAAAATGCCTGTAATTTTCTCTGACAGTAATACTGGCTTTGCTGTCCGTAATATGCGTCCCAGCAACTGATGTAATGTGCGTGAAAATAAATCTACTTTTAAAAGTCATCGTATTGTAATATCATGAAAAATCGTATATTTAGGAAAACCCCTTCAACGACTGACACTTTACACTTTACTGGGCCAAGCTTCTTAATCGCAAATCTGACATCCTCAGAGTGAACACTTGCACAACAACAAACACTAATCCCACCTCTTTGGGGAAGCTGGTCTCCGCGTCTCAGTACTCGATTGGATTTTTCGTGTTTTATGTTTTAGGTCTTGCCTCATTTACCGAAATCCGATTGGATCAGCCGCGCGATATTTTATAGCTCCCGCCCTCTCTGTCTTGTGTGACGCGTCAGGCGGCCTTTGAAGCATCTGCTTTGAAGCATCGCACCGTGCCCCGCGCATGCGCACTTCACCAGAAGACACACACACATGGACACTGGACGCACACAGGGGTTTTATTAAAGAGGATACATCTCATCCATGTGTACAGTACCTTCCACACTGCTTTGTGTCTGACCACTCTGACTAAAGTTGTATGTCTCGATTATAGTGAAAAAGCATTGTATGGTAAAGGGTTTTCACGTATGAAATAAAAAGTTGTGCTCTGTGCCCCCTTTTAGTGTCTTGCTAATAATATTGTAATATTTTGAAATAAAAAGCAACATCCATTATCCAAACATAATGGAATGTGTGTTGCCCTGGGTACCCTAAAAATCCCTTTTGGTATGTCAGTACTGCCACAGAATGGTACATTATGGTGAACCAAGGAATTCCATCTCTCCTCTTGCAAACACAGCTTTTCCAGTATAGGGAGATACAGACCAAATTTTTCAATTGAAAGACAATCCTCCATATTCCAGTATAAGGTCATGGGACCTCCAGCCTAACCTGGTGACACTGGGAACAAAGTAGAATACTCCCCAGGACAAGATGTTAGTCCATCACAGGCACCCACCTACACTTGCAATCACACAATGGCCAGTTTGGAATGGCCATTAACTTTATAAACTGTGAATAAACAAATAGTTTATATTGTATTTATGTGAATAATTTATTTGAAAGCATGAAAAGAACAATCAAAGCCCTGAAAGAAGAAGAAAAATGGTTTAAAGCATTAGGTCTTTCAGTCACTGCTTCTAAAAATGTTAGCTAAAATCTGATTCCGTCAAAGCTACCTAAAACTGATTTTTTTTTTGTTAATTTTTCTAAGACGAGAAATCGTGGTGGTACAATGTTTGGTGCTGCTGTTTTCAATGGTCCAAAATTCTATGTTAAAATTAGGATCGAGGCACTACAAGGGTGGTGTTCACCTTGTGTCCAGTGGTTCCATGACTCTGGAACACTAAATTAGATAAGCGAGTTAGAAAAGGGATAGATATTCCTATGACAGTCTTGCTGACTTCTGGAAAAATAAAATTTAAAGACCTAAATCTATTATAACCCAAAAGTATGTTAACTGCAAAGAAGAAAAACAAAACACATTTTAATCAGACATGATGGTTATGCAGATGGTCAAGGATCTTATTTTTTTTCTCTCTTTCTTCATCCAAAGGTGTTTGAAGCACTACAAGAGATAAGCAATGCCTCCTCTAAAAAGAAGTCAGACAACAAGGATCTTCGGCAACGGCAGAAGCACACAAATTCTGAAGGTATGATTGCCATCTAATAGTTATTTTTGTATTAATTACATTCTTTTAAGAATGATATACCAATATTTTATGTAAAAAGGAGGCAGTTGTTTTGGCATGCATTCCGGAAATAAATATAAATTAAGAAATTAGTGGTTATGTCATTCTTTAACATCGCAAATAAATGGTGTCCCAACCAGAGTTGGTTTCTGCCTTGCACTCACTGCTGCCAAGGTGGGCTGTGCTCTGTATTAAATTAAGTGAGTTTGAACATAAGATTTCAATCACTGGAAAAACAAAAACATAAAATATATATATAATAGAAGAAAAAATAGCAGGCACCTCCTAAAAAATTAAGCAATGACATCAAGCAAAGTCAGGCAAGAAAAAAAGCAGTGGATGTCACAGTAACAGTGGATGTTTAGGAAGAATAAAGGGGGCAATCATTCAGTTTCTATACTTTCTTTAGCACCCTTTCATAATCAGTACTATTACAAACCACTGTACAACTCTAATGATAAAAATTAGATGTGTCATGAAAAGCATTTAATATTGTAGAGAAAGGCACTACTTTGTACTTTTCTGACCCAGAATGCCAGTCCATTAAAAGCTGTACAATTAACTTTTATTCACACCACAATGAGGGAAGGTGTTCAGATGAAATAACATACACAGCATAAAACACTACGCTCTCATCTGTCCCCGTTAGTTCTGCTTAGACACAAGTGGGGATTCCATACTATCCAGTGGGGTTACCTGTCCACTTCTAAACACAATTCTTCCACTCGCCTCTCCTCACCAGCTTTTGTGCTCTTTGCTGCCCTTTTCCCAACAGGGAACTGTTGCATCTTCATATCTCAGGATTAAGGAGTCTTCTGAGACAAGTCAGCTTTAAACCTAATTCCACAGTCTTGTCCAGACAAACACTCCAATCTATTATAGGGTCTGAACTTGATGATAAGGCTTCCCCCAGTGACCCTAGTGGCCCAGAACCTTTAATAGCCTTTAAAAGGGCAGTTCACAGTTAGTTACACACTTGCCACAAGAACCCCTACACGATCACTCTTTGTCATATACAGGGTCACAAAGCTTTGCCATAATCCACTGGATTGGCTGTCATCAGTAAGAAGCCATCAGTCCCTGTTTTGGCCCACTTGCTGCCCTCTACTGTATGATGACATCATACACACTCATTCCCAGTGCTACGCGGTAACAGAGCAGAACACCTGTGACGGTTACTGAATGATGCTATTCTGTCATAATCTGTAAGAGCTGGCCACACACATATATGGCAAGGCTAGTGGATGACTGGCTACGTCATCATTAAGGGCAAAATTTGGAATTAGGGTATGGGCCAAACTTTCAGGTCTTTAAAGTTACTATGAAAATATTTACAGCTTAGCAAATGGATCTCTTGACAATGTGTTAAACCCCAACATGTGTTACTGTCTAAATAAATGGGTTTTTGTAAATTATAGCTTTGTGTTCTGTCAAAGTGCTGTTTTCTGTGTTCCTAGTTTGTACAGATTGAGCTCAAGAGTGTTCAAATCCAGTTTAACCATTGTTCCCAGTGTTTAAAAATATAAGGTAGCTAAAGTATTTTATTTTGTCATCTTTCTTATCTCTCACAGCCAAAAAAACAAACCACTACAAAAGTTCTGAGACAAGCCTGTCTTCACCCTTCCCAAGTCTGCGGCTGGTCTTTGTCACCTTGTTTGCTGTAGCAACAGTGGTCATTGGGATATACATCCTGTGATGAGGAAGAAGAAGTAATTAACTGGAAATTCAATTTAATGCAGGATTGGTTCACCAAGTAATACTTAAAGGGAACCTTGTGGATTCTTTTTGACACGCTGTTGTGCCTTGTTTAACTAGTATTTGTACCAATATTTCGGTTTCAATTCCTGTAAAATTTCAAGCACTTAATTCTGCTTTTAGCATAAATGGCGGCTGCTGATAATTGCAGAGTTGCTTTCTTGTCCTTGTACTCAATGTACAAATAACAGGGCTACTCCTAAAACCCTGAAATAAATCAATTATTCTGCTTTTGTATATACTGCATTTATACTGAGCACTGTGTACTGTACATAAAATATATATTTAATTATAAAAATTACCATGTAAAATACAAGCATGAAGACAGTAAAGACAATTTACTTAAATTGCAACTTAATTACTTGAAAATGCCAATACCTATAATTGGTGTTTTACAAAAAGGGCAAATATGCAAGTGGCATTACATACCTGTACGGATAACAGATGAACTTGTTAAAAGTTAATTAGAAGATTCTATTTTGTAATCAGTGTTATGATCTACAGTTATATATGTATATAAATGCGTGTGCACAATATCTTTATTTATGTCAAGTTCTACTTTTTACTTTTCTATATTGCTACATGTTTCTGGAGATCTTATAATAACATTTTAATAAAATGTATACATTTACTTTAGTTGCTTCACAGTTTCTATTTTATTAAGGTTTTTTTGTTATCTTACAGCAATTTGTTTGATTTATCCATTCAATTTTTGTAATTTTTTTCACCAATGCATAGTTTCTTGGTGAAACCTACAGTTATAAACTGTGCCACAGCTCAAATAAAGAAGCAGATTTCCCAATATAAAAATGATAAATGAAATACTGCAAATGAGCAGAATAACACAAAATTATTACATAATAAATCTTTTAAATTCAATCTGTATATATATATTTTTTTTTCATGTACAGTATATACAGGAACATTGCAATGCTGTCAGAAGGAAGGATCCATGATCTCTAATTCATGCACATAAAAGTTCGACTATACACACATTTAAATGGGACACAAGGCTAGTACTAAAAGTGCCAGAGAGCTGGCTGAAATGTGGCTATCCTATGAAAACGTCATTAACACACATTTGGATATGAACCCAGCATATGCAAGCTTGAAAAGAAGAACATGCAAATAATAAAAAAGACTTTATGACCAAAGCCCTCCAAACACCACCCCATCAAGCTCCCCTGTATCCACTTATCCTCCCCTCCTTATTCGCTATACTGTATATTGCCTTGGGTTCCTGTAAGTCTAATCATTTTCCTCTGATGATGAAATGCTGGAATAGAAAGCTTAGGAATAAAAAAGTATTTTAAGATATGTGATATTATTTGCTCCCATTTTGGATTTCCTATATATATATATATATATATACTGTATTAGAAATACAGTTTTAGAAATGTCTGCTGTGGCAGAATGAGAGCAGCAACAAGCCATGGAATTAAATAATGGGCTTAATTAACAGCAAAAATGGGCTTCTCATTAAGAAACTGGTTGGAGTTTGAAGCCCCAATTTAACTGGTCATCCGTTGGCTCATTTCATGTCTCATTTCTGTTTGGCTATCATTTAATGAAGAAAAGAATCAATTCAAAGGACTGAATCCTTAAAAACAGGGCTATTAAAATGAAGGGAAAATAAATTAATTAGCAGTGAAAACTGGTCATTGGTTAGGAAAAAGGGTTAGAATGAAAACCTGCAGCCACTGCGGCCCTCCAAGCCTGGAGTTTGACACCCCTGCCCTAAATAGTAAATTAAAACATGAAAACAATAAATAAAATATGTAAATGCGGTATAATAAAATGAAAATTGCATTTACTGTACCTTAGTGAGGAGGGCTGTTTATATATATATATATATATAGCAGATTATACATATTTATATATTAATAAAATATATATATAAAATATATATATATATATATATATATATATATATATATATATATATATATATATATATATATATATTGTGACAGACGACCGGCTATGGACTCCGGTCATCACCCCCAGGCCGCTAGGAGGAGCCCTCCGGACAGCATATTTGTGCCCCGAGTTCCAGCAGGGCCTCATGGACTTTGTGGTGTTTTGACACAGCCCTGCTGGATACCTTGGGGGCCGCCAGGAGTCGCTGTAGGGGGGCTAGTTGGCTCTGGCATGCCCTATAACCCGGGAGTGCATCCCAGTCACGTGACTGGAAGAAGCGATGTGCTCCCGGGATGAAGAAACGGACTGTTTGCCCTGACCCGGAAGGAAAACGGACTTGTGGGTTTGGCTTGGAGCCACTTCCGGGTCAGGGGCTATAAAAGGACTCTGGGAAGCCCAGAACATTGAGCTGAGCTGGGAGGTAGGGTGGCGACGTGTCTGGGAGTGGAGGAGTATTGTTAAAGAAGAGTTTATTGTTAGTATATGAGTGTGGTGTGGAGAGTGCTTTGTGCACCGTACAATTATAAAATAAATATAATTTATACTTTCACCTGGTCATTTGAGTGGTACCTGAGGGTTCGAGAGGTGGACACGAGCCTCAACTGCTACAATATATATATATATATATATATATATATATATATATATATATATATATATATATATATATATATATATATGTGTGAATTTCCCATTGGGATTAATAAAGTATCTATCTATCTATCTATCTATCTATATATATATATATATAAAAAATATATAAAAAAAAAAAAAAAAATATATATATATATATATATATATATATATATATATATATATATACAGTGCATCCGGAAAGTATTCACAGCGCAACACTTTTTCCACATTTTGTTATGTTACAGCCTTATTCCAAAATGGATTAAATTCATTTTTTTCCTCAGAATTCTACACACAACACCCCATAATGACAACATGAAAAAAGTTTTCTTGGGGTTTTTGCAAATTTATTAAAAATAAAAAAATTGAGAAAGCACATCTACATAAGTATTCACAGCCTTTGCCATGAAGCTCAAAATTGAGCTCAGGTACATCCTGTTTCCCCTGATCATCCTTGAGATGTTTCTGCAGCTTCATTGGAGTCCACCTGTGGTAAATTCAGTTGGCTGGACATGATTTGGAAAGGCACACACCTGTCTATATAAGGTCCCACAGTTGACAGTTCATGTCAGAGCACAAACCAAGCATGAAGTCAAAGGAATTGTCTGTAGACCTCCGAGACAGGATTGTCTCGAGGCACAAATCTGGGGAAGGTTACAGAAAACTTTCTGCTGCTTTGAAGGTCCCAATGAGCACAGTGGCCTCCATCATCCGTAAGTGGAAGAAGTTCGAAACCAGCAGGACTCTTCCTAGAGCTGGCTGGCCATCTAAACTGAGTGATCGGGGGAGAAGGGCCTTAGTCAGGGAGGTGACCAAACACCCGATGGTCACTCTGTCAGAGTTCCAGAGGTCCTCTGTGAAGAGAGGAGAACCTTCCAGAAGGACAGCCATCTCTGCAGCAATCCACCAGTCAGGCCTGTATGGTAGAGTGGCCAGATGGAAGCCACTCCTTAGTAAAAGGCACATGGCAGCTCACCTGGAGTTTGCCAAAAGGCACCTGAAGGACTCTCAGACCATGAGAAAGAAAATTCTCTGTTCTGATGAGACAAAGATTGAACTTTTTGGTGTGAATGCCAGGCATCACGTTTATAGGAAACCAGGCACCGCTCATCACCAGGCCAATACCATCCCTACAGTGAAGCATGGTGGTGGCAGGATCATGCTGTGGGGATGTTTTTCAGTGGCAGGGACTGGGAGACTAGTCAGGATAAAAGGAAAGATGACTGCAGCAATGGACAGAGACATCCTGGATGAAAACCTGCTCCAGAGCGCTCTTGACCTCAGACTGTGGAGACGGTTCATCTTTCAGCAGGACAACGAGCCTAAGCACACAGCCAAGATATCAAAGGAGTGGCTTCAGGACAACTCTGTGAATGTCCTTGAGTGGCCCAGCCAGAGCCCAGACTTGAATCTGATTGAACATCTCTGGAGAGATCTTAAAATGGCTGTGCACCGACGCTTCCCATCCAACCTGATGGAGCTTGAGAGGTGCTGCAAAGAGGAATGGGCGAAACTGGCCAAGGATAGGTGTGCCAAGCTTGTGGCATCATATTCAAAAAGACTTGAGGCTGTAATCGCTGCCAAAGGTGCATTTATTGATCACTCCTACCACTTTATTTTATGTGGATTCCTTCCCTGGACACACTTACTTTTAATTCCACCAGGGGGGGTGAACGTTAATATTTATACATAGTTATTGTCTGTTTTTTTTTTTTTTTTCACCTGTATTATTATCATTCTTTAATTTAATATTATTTATTGTATCAGTATGCTGCTGCTGAAGAATGTGAATTTCCCATTGGGATTAATAAAGTATCTATCTATCTATCTATCTATCTATCTATCTATCTATCAACAAAGTATTGAGCAAAGGCTGTGAATACTTATGTACATGGGATTTCTCAGTTTTTTTATTTTTAATAAATTTGCAAAAATCTCAAGTAAACTTTTTTGTAACATAACAAAATGTGGAAAAAGTGATACGCTGTGAATACTTTCCGGATGCACTGTATATATAAACTAGGAGGTTCGCCCCCTGCTTGCTTCGCTTGCCAGTCCCCCTGGCCTGCGCTACACACCAGGCACTTCATGTCTCTGCCACTCGTGTTGTGAAGAGGGGCTGAACGCACCCAAAGGAGACGTGGTCGCTCCTCTGAAACGCTGATACAATGGGAAACAAATACAGTTTTTTGAATCTCTTTTGTTCGTGATTTGCATCTCACGCAGCGCTTCGAACATTTAAAAGCCTGTACAGCAGCTGTCCTACTCTTTGTCTTTTATTTCCAGCCCCCTGGCATGGTTAAATCTCTTGGCACAAAGTCTCGTCTTGCGGGACATGAGTTCTTGATATTTTTTAGCTCATAATTTAAAAACGGAATAAGAATCTGAAAATCAAAATCGCTGCACTTTTAGGCTTAGGATTTTATATATATAGAGTAGATAAAATATATATACTCAAAAAAATTAAAGGAACACTTTGAAAACACATCAGAATTCAAGGGGAAAAATCATGCTGGATATCTATACTGATATGGACTGGGTTATATGTTAGGAACGAAAGGATGCCTCATCGTTTGATATGAATGAAAATTATCAACCTACAGAGGGCTGAATTCAAAGACACCCCGAAAATCAAAGTCAAAAAATGATGCGGCAGGCTAGTCCATTTTGCTGAAATTTCATTGCAGCAACTCCAAATCGTACTCAGTAGTTTGTATGGCCCCCACATGCTTGTACGCATGCCTGATGAGATGACGGATGGTGTCCTGGGGGATTTCCTCCCAGATCTGGACCAGGGCATCACTGAGCTCCTGGACAGTCTGAGATGCAACCTCGCCGAAACATAATGTCCCAGAGGTGTTCTATTGGATTTAGGTCAAGCGAGTATGGGGGCCAGTCAATGGTATCAATTCCTTCATCCTCCAGGAACTGCCTGCATACTATCGCCACATGAGACCAGGCATTGTTGTACACCAGGAGGAACCCAGGACCCACTGCACCATCATAGGGTCTGACAATGGGTCTAAGGATTTCATCCTGATACCTAATGGCAGTCAAGGTGCTGTTGTCTAGCCTGTAGAGGTCTGTGCATTCCTCCATGGATATGCCTCCCCAGATCACTGACCCACCACCAAACCCGTCATGCTGAACGATGTTACAGGCAGCATAACATTCTCCACGGCTTCTCCAGACCCTTTCATATCTGTCACATGTGCTCAGGGTGAACCTGCTCTCATCTGTGAAAAGCACAGGGCACCAGTGGTGGGCCTGCCAATTCTGGTATTCTATGCCATGTGCCAATCGAGCTCCACGGCACCAGGCAGTGAGCACAGGGCCCACTAGAGGACATCAGGCCCTCAGGCCACTCTCATGAAGTCTGTTTCTGATTGTTTGGTCAGAGACATTCACAGCAGTGGCCTGATGGACGTCATTTTGTAGGCCTCTGGCAGTGTTCATCCTGTTCCTCCTTGCCCAAAGGAGCAGATACCGATCCTGCTGATGGGTTAAGGACCTTCTATGGCCCTGTCCAGCTCTCCTAGAGTAACTGCCTGTCTCCTGGAATCTAATTCCATGCCCGTGAGACTGTGCTGGGAGACACAGCAAACCTTTTGGCAATGGCACGTATTCATGTGCCATTCTGGAGAAGTTGGACTACCTGTGCAACATCTGTAGGGTCCAGGTATCGCCTCATGCTACCAGTAGTGACGCTGACCGTAGCCAAATGCAAAACTAGTGAAAAAAGAGTCAAAAAAGATGAGGAGAGAAAAATGTCAGTGGCCTCCACCTGTTAAACCATTCCTGTTTTGGGGGTCATCTCGTTGTTGCCCCTCTAGTCCACTTGTTGTTAATTTCATTAACACTAAAGCAACTGAAACTGATTAACAACCCCCTCTGTTACTTAACTGACCAGATCAATAGCCCAGAAGTTTCATTGACTTGATGCTATACTCTGATTAAAAAGTGTTCCTTTAATTGATTTGAACAGTTTATATATACTGTATATATATTATATACATATATTAACATTTCCTATAGATAGATAAATAGATAGACAGATACTCATGGAATGGATATCACTATATTACATACAAGAACAGAGAACGTTATACAATGCTAATGAGATATTTATGAACTGGAATAATAATTTTAATCTTGGTGTAAAATTGTTGAGGACAAGTCAGACATGTGAACTAATAAAGGACAATGCAGAGCAGATACAGATGGCAGTGTCTCTGATTTCTTAAGGGAGGTTGGTAGTATAATTAGTTTAAATTACTGGAAATGGCTATGGAAAATTCAGATCACATCAAAAGATATTATGGTTACAGACAATAAAATGGAATAAGGATGTGCACAAATCCTTATATGCACAAATGGACATATTAATACTACAGAAATACATATAAAGACTAATCAAAATTAATATATTACAGTACCTCTTTTTTTCTTGATGGCGTTGATTGTTTTTATATATTTTTGTGCATGAAACACACTGTAAATAAGACCAAGGTACCAAAAAAAAAAAAAACAGGCAGGATTTGAACCACAATGTGGCTGACTTGTAATCAGACTTGCTAGCATTTACTCTATTATTGAAACAACTGGAGTACAACGCTGAAATTGTCTTTCCTGACTATTAATTGCGAGACATAATCTCTGATTTTTTTCATGACTAAATTAACTTTTCTGTGAGGCTGGATATTTTTGGACCTTAGGTCCATAAGATCGATAAATTAGTGAAAACTGTTTTTCCTTATGTTATCTGCAGATAGCCATGAATTTCTTGTCGTTCAGTCAATGAATCAATCAAGAACATGTAGCTTTATATATAAATACAAAATATTTACAGTGTATATGGAAAAAATAAGAATTACAAAGAATAAAACTACAACTACTGTATCTTGTATCTCTCATTTTGTACCAGGAATGACTTGATGCAGAGGTGGACTGAAGTAGGACTGTTACTTCTTGGCAGTTAGACATTGCTTTGATTCCCATTTGGGATGCCTTCTCTGTGAACTTTGCAAATTCACTTTGTGTGTATGTGGATTCCTTCCCCACTCCAAGTACATTCTATCAGGTTAAATGGCTACTCTGTTTTGGCCCACTGTTGCGTACAATGCCCTGGCATAGTATTTAGATTTGAGTCCGCTTTATGTTTGTTTCGGTTATGATACTTGCTGGCTCCCGAGTATTATGTACTGGGAAAAGGAGGCTTCAAAATGTGATTTAGTTCAATTTAAGGGAAAAACTAGACTTCAGTTTATAAATCTTGCATAGTTAAATGGTTACAAAGGCTCTAATACACTTCAAAACATGTCCAAAGATCATTTTTGTTGAATTCTAAGAAATTCTGTACCAGTCAGAATCTTGACTGAAGCATTTACATTACCCAATCCTAATTTTTGTTGTAGATCTGATGTAGTTTTCCCTGTAACGTATCTAGATCTGGCAGAACAGTTAAAGAGACATGTCATAATATTGGTGTTTTTCTGTCTGAAAATGACTTGTACAAAATATTTTACAATGTGTGAACAATCTCAAGACTCGGATCAATGCTCGACAACTGTCTTGGCTTGAAAGATAGACATATTCAGTAAGTTTTTACTCTTTTGTTTTCTGGTAGCTCCCTTGCCAAATGCCAGGACAGGCTATGAATTTTTTAAAATGTATAGGAAAGAGTTGAAAGGAATAAAAGTCAAAATTTGAATAAGAATTTTTTAAGCATTCAACTGATTATGATTTTTGCATATTTAATATTTATGAGGCTGCACATGTCAAATGTCACACAAAACATTGCAAAACCTAACTAAACAGCATTAATGGACCTTCATAGGTGGAAATTACTGTAAATGAATTGAAAGGTCTATTATCTTTGACCAGAAATTTGGCCCCTTTCCCTTTTGGCTAACTTGCTCTAGGATACTAGGTCTCAGTGCAAAGATCTATATTCTTGTCTGTTTTTGATTTTTGTGCTGACTCCAGCCTTTCTTGCTATGGCATTTTGACTGCCAGGGTTACTTAGTGTCAACCCTCTCCTTCATAACAGCTGGTTTCATCCATCACCCATCCTAAATGGAAATGTATGAGCTGTGGGTATCACATTGACTTGAGTATTGTATACATGCTTAATTTCAGTATTTATTCACAATTGCTTGTCTATTATGTACCTAACTTAGTCTCTCAAATTTTCACCCAGTACTCCTCTTATTGCATCAATACATTAACAGTCTAGCAATGTATGAAATTGCCCAAAGTGTACAAAGAATATACAGTACAGTAGGGAATATGTGGATGAATAGGCTTTCAACACAGTGATACGGCTATTAAAACCCAGAGACCTAAGAGGCCTAGACATATCAACCCCTTTTCACAATACCCATTAATTCAGCATCCTAATAAAACTCTGTTAGCTCATCCTTAATTAATTATGTTTAAATGATAAATGGTTATTAGAGAAGCCTTTTTAATTGTATTATCACAGCTGAAACCTGTTGCTCTGTTCAGCAAAGCAAGTAAGTAGGTAGTTTTCATGTGTTGGAAAATAATAGTATTCCTAAAATTAATTCTAGGTTAGGAAATGGCCAAATCAAAACAACTTTCTCCAGAAACATGTCAGTCTATTGTTGATTTGTGAAATAAAGGTTATTCAATGCAACAGATTGCTAAGAAACTGTTTCATACAAAGTGGTCTATTACTATTATGATAGAAGGAGGCAAACTGGTTCTAACTGGGGCAGAAAAGGAAGGAGAAGGCCCTGACGCACAGCTGCACAAAAGGATAAATACATCAAAGTCTGTTGTTTGAGAAACAAACACCTTACAGGTACTCAGTTGGCTGCTTCTTTAAATTGTATACACAAAATACCATCAGTGTCCTCTACAACATTTCAGAATTCACTTCCAGGGTCCCAGTCATCCAATGTGGCTAAATGAACACAAAGCAGGAGCTCCCTCTAGTGTTCCTTACTGTTTCAGCACCCCTGAGTTTTCTGCTTTTCTAGCAGCACCCTTGACTGTTGGAAACATTGTGCACCTCTAACTATTCTGATTGGTGGCCCAATCAACAGGAAATGCCAGGCAAGAAGGGTTAACACAATTCAGAAATACTGTAGGACCCAGCAAAGCCCTAGGAAGGCGAAAGAAGCCTTCACTACTAGAAATGGAATATGCCAATAAGCAAGTGCAGAAGGAAGGGCACCACCAGGATGGCATGCCCTGAAAATGTATCGAATGCACTTTGGTGGTAGAAAATAAGATGCAGCCTGTGAACCCATATGCAATGTTCCTCAAGTATGGTATAAGGCAGGTAACTTAGCAGTTGTTATTGAAGCTCTGCTCTCCTTTTAGAAAAAGAGAAAGAGGCCAAAGAGGGTAGTGAGATTAGTAGACCTCCAGAACAACGGAGGTCAATACAGGAATAGGTCCCACTACCCTAAAGTGCCATAAGATATCACAGGGTACATGGTAATTGTGGAGGATGCCATCATCTATATGCTACACCGATCCCTCTCCCACTTGGACAGAGGCAGTAGTGCTGTAAGAATTATGTTTCTAGACTTCTCTAGCACCTTCAACACAATCCAACCTCTGCTCCTTAGGGAGAAGCTGACAGAGATGGGAGTAGATTCATACCTGGTGGCATGGATCGTGGACTATCTTAAAGACAGACCTCAGTATGTGCGTCTTGGGAACTGCACGTCTGACATTGTGGTCAGCAACACAGGAGCGCCACAGGGGACTGTACTTTCTCTGGTCCTGTTCAGCCTATATACATCAGACTTCCAGTACAACTCAGAGTCCTGCCACATGCAAAAGTTCACTGATGACACTGCTATCGTGGGCTGCATCAGGAGTGGGCAGGAGAAGGAGTTTAGGGACCTAATCAATGACTTTGTTAAATGGTGCGACTCAAACCACCTACACTTGAACACCAGCAAAACCAAGGAGCTGGTTCCTATCAATTATGGAGAATCCACTGCATCCACTAAACAGTGTCATCTCCAGACAGAAGAGCAGCTTCAGCGACAGACTGCTGTCACTGGCCTGCTCCACTGACAGACTGAGAAGATCGTTCCTCCCCCAAATTATGCGACTCTTCAATTCCACCCGGGGGGGTAAACATTAACATTATACAAAGTTATTGTCTGTTTTTACCTGGATTATTATCAATCTTTAATTTAATATTGTTTTTTGTATCAGTATGCTGCTGCTGGAGTATGTGAATTTCCCCTTGGGATTAATAAAGTATCTATCTATCTATCTATCTATCTATCTATCTATCTATCTATCTATCTATCTATCTATCTATCTATCTATCTATCTATCTATCTATCTATCTAATTAGTGTTTTCACACCTGCAGAGCTGCATGGGAGTTGTAGCTCTGATGGGAAAACCTGTTGTAGTTTTTGTGTGCTGCTGGACAGGGAGAAGATACTGCCTGACCAGGAAGCGCTTCTTGGCTACAGCACTGATGTCTCCCAGGTCCAGCTTAAAAATGAGCCATCCGTCTCTGCCAGGTGAGTTGGAGGTGGGAGAGAACAACAACATTTATTTATATAGCACATTTTCATACAAATGATGTAGCTCAAAGTGCTTTACAAGATAAAGAAAGAAAAAAAGAAAAATTTAGAAATAAGATTAGAAAATACTAAGTAACAAAGAATAAAGTAAGGTCCGATGGCCAGGAGGACAGAAAAAAACAAAAAAAACTCCAGAGGGCTGGAGAAAAAAAAACAAAATCTGCAGGGGTTCCGAGTCCACGAGACCGCCAAGCCCCCACTGGGCATTCTGGTTTTCAGGCTTCATGTGGAAGAATTAGATGATGATGGTCATGTGGACATCTGGACTTCGATCCATCAATGTAGGGACTGCAAGGTGCCTTAATCAGGTGGTGGTGGTGTAGATCTTCACCTCAGAAAATCGGAAAAAGAACAGCAGAGAAAGTAAGGGTAGTACAGATTGCAGAGCCATGATAAAAACAATAATTAAAGACATATACATCAGGGTTACACTAAATTTTTAGCAGTTTTTTGAAGTGCTCCATCATATTAGCCTGGTGAACTTCTATCGGTAAGCCATTCCAGATTTTAGGTGCATAACAGCAGATGACTGCCTCACCACTTCTTTTAAGTTTAGCTCTTGGAATTATAAGCAAACATTTATTTGAAGATCTAAGGGTACAATTTGGAGTGTAAGGTGAGAGGCATTCTGAAATATAGGATGGAGCAAGATCATTTAAGGCTTTGTAAACCATAAGTCAATTGTAAATGGCACAGAAGAAGGACAGAGCTCACCTAGGAGGAGTGGAGGAGGAAAAGTGGAAAAATGAATTGTGTACAATTGTTGTTATAGTGTGCATAGAGAAGAAACTTTTATTGTAAAGAATTAAAAACTAGTCTTTTGAACAATTTGGACAGTTGTTGGTGCAGTTGTGTCTGAGGTTTGGGAGTTTGAGATACCCGCAAGTGGCCATAATATACAGTGCATGCAGTTAGTGAATGGTGATACATTGTGACCATACCTGCTTCCAGCCACAGGGAAAACAGTCTTTTAGACAGGATTCTAATGCAAAAGAAGCAGTTTCAGTATGCCAAATGTTAGTTCAGTTGCTGCCATGTCTTCTCGAAGAAGATAACTGTGGGTTCCTTAAAAATCTACTATTGGAGTTCCTTATTGGACTTCAGTATTGAGTAAAGCTGGAACTGTTCCTGCAAGTGTCAAAATAAAAGTTCTGTTTGCTCAGTCCTCTCCTGCCTGACCTTTGTGCAATTGAAAAGCCCACATGTGACAAAATAGAAATATTAAGTCATAGTTACATTTCTTAGAAGACAGATGAAAATGCTTCTAAATTTAACTGTATTTGAAACACTCTTTACTGTGTTAAACATTACAAAATATTATTCTTCCATATTGTATCATGTCCTGGCTACTGTTTGTTTTGTTTCTGCAATAATGCTTGAAATATGCAGATATTTCTCTACCCCCTACTGGTCATGATTAATTATTTCAACAATAGAATAGAGCCAGCAAAAGAAAAGAAAGAAAGATGGGAGATCACTGTGCATTAATCCTGGTTAGAGGACACAGTATTATGCCAAGGTCAGTTTTTTGTACAGGTTAGATCAAGAACAGAGCTGGTGAAAACATAGTCAGATTTGGGCAAAATGTCTAGGAATGAATCATAAGAATAAAAAGAGGTAGAATGCAAGTTAAGAATCAGGAATGATAGATCCTGATTGCACAACAGGTATTAATCTGAAGAAAAAAAGTATAAAAAACAGGACAGTGACATTGTAATTATATTGGGCCATCTGGTTTTCTTATTGATCCTTGTGCCTGGACCTCATCTCCTCTTTAGTTCCATGCATTACTGTCTGATTTACGGTGAATATAAAGAACATTTGCTGTGGCAAGGAGAAGAAAGCTGATAGTGGTGCTGTTTCAGTGTGGAGTCAAATATTTCAGACAGTTGAAGATCACTGGAACATAATTTATGTCAATCGGTCCACAACTGGCTTTAGAAGATTACTGCTACTAAGGACAATGCTCACAGACTGCTACACCTTACTGCTTGAACTTGTCTAATCTTTGGCTTATACTTTGACACATAGGCCACGCAGACTGATTTTTATGGTAAAATCTCTGTACAATACAGATGTTACCCTATTGCCTAATTTTGCATTTCCAGCTTGAAGAAGCTCCCCAGTTTTATTCAATGTTGCTCTCGAACCCATTACCTTAAGACTATCTCCTAACATGTAACACCACAGTTCACAACAAAACCAGCAAATGAGAATGATAAAATTATAGTGTGCAGATGTAAAAATATGGTAAAGGCTATCCCTAAAAAAAGCACCATTACATAATATTAACTCTAAGAGGGTGAATACTGTGGTATTACTTCAACTGAATTCACCAGACCTGTGGAACAGTTCATACTTTCATGTTGCCTGCTTCAAAACAAATGTCTTGGGGAACTCTATCTTTTAATTTGGTAGTAAAAGAATGACCACATTATGACATAATTTTCAGCCATATTTAATCTATTGCAACAACATTCTGTCACTTGTCAAAGAGGAGTTTGAGAAACTTCTATAAGAAAACTGCAACAAATTACTTTTTATTTGATTTTATATACTTTGTTAATCCCCAATGAGAAATTGTGCAGTGGATTTACTAGACCCCTCCTTTAACCGCCACCTTATCGTGGTGGAGGGGTTTGCGTGTCCCAATGATCCTAGGAGCTCTGTTGTCCGGGGCTTTATGCCCCTGGTAGGGTCACCCAAGGCAAACTGGTCCTAGGTGAGGGATGAGACAAAGAGCGGTTCAAACCTCCTATGATGAATGAAAAGTTTGGACGGCGTTTTCCCTTGCCCGGACGCGGGTCACCGGGGCCCCCCTCTGGAGCCAGGCCTGGAGGTGGGGCTCGATGGCGAGCACCTGGTGGCCGGGCCTGCACCCATGGGGCTCGGCCAGGCACAGCCCGAAGAGGCAACGTGGGCCCCCCTTCCCATGGGCTCACCACCTATGGGAGGAGCCAAGGAGGTCGGGTGCAGTGTGAGTTGGGTGGTGGCCGAAGGCGGGGATCTTGGCGGTCCGATCCTCGGCTACAGAAGCTGGCTCTTGGGACATGGAATGTCACCTCTCTGAAGGGGAAGGACCCTGCGCTAGTGCGCGAGGTCGAGAGGTTCCAGCTAGATATAGTCGCGCTCACCTCGACGCACAGCTTGGACTCTGGAACCAATCTCCTTGAGAGGGGCTGGACTCTCTACCACTCTGGAGTTGCCCCCGGTGAGAGGCGCCGAGCGGGTGTGGGTATACTTATTGCCCCCGACTTGGAGCCTGTACATTGGGGTTTACCCCGGTGGACAAGAGGGTAGCCTCCCTCCGCCTTCGGGTTGGGGGACGGGTCCAAACTGTTGTTTGTGCGTATGCACCGAACAGCAGTTCGGAGTACCCACCCTTTTTGGTGTCCCTGGAAGGGGTGCTAGAGGGCATACCTTCTGGGGACTCCCTCGTTCTGCTGGGAGACTTCAATGCTCACGTGGGCAATGACAGTGAGACCTGGAAGGGCGTGATTGGGAGGAATGGCCCCCCCGATCTGAACCCGAGTGGTGTTTTGTTATTGGACTTCTGTGCTCGTCACGGATTGTCCATAACGAACACCATGTTCAAGCATAGGGGTGTTCATATGTGCACTTGGCACCAGGACACCCTAGGCCTCAGTTCGATGATCGACTTTGTGGTTGTGTCATCGGACTTGCGGCCACATGTCTTGGACACTTGGGTGAAGACAGGGGCGGAGCTGTCAACTGATCACCACCTGGTGGTGAGTTGGCTTTGATGGTGGGGGAAGATGCCGGTCAGGCCTAGTAGGCCCAAACGTGTTGTAAGGGTCTGCTGGGAATGTCTGGCAGAGCCCCCTGTCAGAAGTAGTTTCAACTCCCACCTCCGGCAGAACTTCGACCACATCCCGAGGAAGGTGGAGGACATTGAGTCCAAATGGGCCATGTTCCGTGCCTCTATTGTTGAGGCAGCTGACCGGAGCTGTGGCCATAAGGTGGTCGGTGCCTGTCGTGGCGGCAATCCCCGAACCCGTTGGTGGACACCGGCGGTGAGGGATGCCGTCAAGCTGAAGAAGGAGTCCTACAGGTCCCTTTTGTCCTGTGGGACTCTGGAGGCAGCTGATAGGTACCAGCAGGCCAAGCGGAATGCGGCTTTGGTGGTTGCTGAGGCAAAAACTCGGGCGTGGGAGGAGTTTGGGGAGGCCATGGAGAACGACTTTCGGACGGCTTCGAGGAGATTCTGGTCCACCGTCCGGCGTCTCAGGAGGGGGAAGCAGTGCAGTGTCAACACTGTATATGGTGGTGATGGTGCGCTGCTGACCTCGACTCGGGACGTTGTGGGTCGGTGGGGAGAGTACTTCGAAGACCTCCTCAATCCCACTAACATGCCTTCCAATGTGGACGCAGAGCCTGGGGACTCAGAGGTGGGCTCCCCCATCTCTGGGACTGATGTCACCGAGGTGGTCAAAAAACTCCTTGGTGGCAGGGCCCCAGGGGTGGATGAGATACGCCCGGAGTTCCTCAAGGCTCTGGATGTTGTAGGACTGTCTTGGTTGACATGCCTCTGCAACATCGCATGGACATCAGGGACAGTACCTCTGGATTGGCAGACTGGGGTGGTGGTCCCCCTCTTTAAGAAAGGGGACCGGAGGGTGTGTTCCAATTATAGAGGGATCACACTCCTCAGCCTCCCTGGAAAAGTCTATTCGGGGGTCCTGGAGAGGAGGGTCTGTCGGATAGTCGAGCCTCGGATTCAGGAGCAACAGTGTGGTTTTCGTCCTGGTCGCGGAACAGTGGACCAGCTCTACACCCTTAGCAGGGTCCTGGAGGGTGCATGGGAGTTCGCCCAACCAGTCTACATGTGCTTTGTGGACTTGGAAAAGGCATTCGACTGTGTCCCTCGGGGAATCCTGTGGGGGGTACTCCGAGAGTATGGGATACCGGATCCCCTGATAAGGGCTGTTCGGTCCCTGTACGATCGGTGCCAGAGCTTGGTCCGCATTGCCGGCAGTAAGTCGAACCCATTTCCAGTGAGAGTTGGACTCCGCCAGGGCTGCCCTTTGTCACCGATTCTGTTCATAACTTTTATGGACAGAATTTCTAGGTGCAGCCAAGGAGTTGAGGGGGTCCGGTTTGGTGGACTCAGGATTGGGTCACTGCTTTTTGCAGATGATGTTGTCCTGTTTGCTTCATCAGGCCGTGATCTTCAGCTCTCTCTGGATTGGTTCGCAGCCGAGTGTGAAGCGGCTGGGATGGGAATCAGCACCTCCAAATCCGAGACCATGGTCCTCAGCCGGAAAAGGGTGGAGTGCCCTCTCAGGGTTGGTAGCGAGATCCTGCCCCAAGTGGAGGAGTTCAAGTAACTTGGGGTCTTGTTCACGAGTGAGGGAAGAATGGAGCGTGAGATCGACAGGCGGATCGGTGTGGCATCCGCAGTAATGCGGGCTCTGCATCGGTCTGTCGTGGTGAAAAAGGAGCTGAGCCACAAGGCGAAGCTCTCAATTTACCAGTCGATCTATGTTCCTACCCTCACCTATGGTCATGAGCTATGGGTAGTGACCGAAAGAACGAGATCGCGAATACAAGCAGCTGAAATGAGTTTCCTCCGCAGGGTGTCTGGGCTCTCCCTTAAAGATAGGGTGAGAAGCTCAGTCATCTGGGAGGGGCTCAGAGTAGAGCCGCTGCTCCTCCGCATCGAGAGGAGTCAGATGAGGTGGCTTGGGCATCTGATCAGGATGCCTCCTGGACGCCTCCCTGGTGAGGTGTTCTGGTCACGTCTAACCGGGAGGCGGCCCCGGGGAAGACCCAGGACACGCTGGAGAGACTATGTCTCTCGGCTGGCCTGGGAACGCCTTGGGATTCTCCCGGAAGAGCTAGAAGATGTGGCCGGGGAGAGGGAAGTCTGGGTATCTCTGCTCAAGCTGCTGCCCCCGCGACCCGACCTCGGATAAGCGGAAGAGGATGGATGAATGGATGGATGGATTTACTAGAAAAATATTGAATGGAGATGGTAAAACTCAAAACAAACTAGTGCCATGAATCTAAAAAGCCAATTTGAGATAAATCACGTGTGCTGTATTAGACCCTGCAGTGTGTCATTAACAGACTTCTTTCTAAATGGTGGTTGAGGACACATTCATGCATATACCTACACACTGGAGCAGTCTAGAATTGTCACTTAACCAACATACACATTTGTAGAATGTGGGAAGAAACTGCAATACCTGAAAAAAAATCAATGTAGACCAAGGGAAAATTTTTAATTTTATAGTGGCAATAACTCCAAGTAACCTCGAGCTCTTAGACTGCATTAATCACTGTATTACTTTGCAGTCCGGCAAGCAATCAGTAACAGGAGGACTTGAACCGTTGCCGAGTACAAGGCAGATGGCCAAACCTTTACAGTTTGTTCAGACACAGTATCTGGATAGTAAAGTATCTATCTATCTATCTATCTATCTATCTATCTATCTATCTATCTATCTATCTATCTATCTATCTATCTATCTATCTATCTATGCTGAGTGACTTTGTTAATCTTTTCTGCAAATTTTTGGGTATGTGAGGGAAAGACTAGAGTTTCTGTAGAAAACCTTATGTTGGCACTAAGAAAACATGCAAACACCACACAGATAATAACCAAATACAAGCTTTGAACTAAGGATGCAGCAATGCTAACCCTTGCACCACAAAACATTACTACTGTGTTACGTATCACACTCACTCTCTCACACACTCATACATACCCAATTTAGAATTTTGTATCACACTTTTTTGCTGTGTCACTATTAAAATACATTAGTAACACAATTTATTCATTATCAAAATACAGTATACAAACATTAAAAACTGAAGAATAATTTACATACTGTACATGAATCACATGAATCACAACAGCTAAGCCATTAAGTAAAGAGAGATTTGGAAAATAGCAAATAGAACTGAAAATCTTTTCATTGGCTTTGTGTTTATACTCATTTTTCTTAATGCTATTTCTAGCATTTTAATGTCCATACAGAAAAGTGCAATAAAAGATCTAACATTCTGAAATTTAGACTTACAGTATGCACTTGTATATGACATTTATCAACTAAGGAAAGCATATTTACTATATTTTCTATCACCTGAGCTACATGTTTTAAACAGAAAAAAGAACTATATTTAGACAAACTGGGTTTGATTTTTGGTCATTCTAGGAAGTGATAAAAATATTCAAAAATATTTCAGAATAGGTGCAGAAATGAAAAAGGATGTGTAATTAAACCTTTTCTGTACAGAATATACACTTTGGAGATTTAGAAATATTATACATATGAATTAATTGATTAGTTGGGTAAAATGTATTTATGAATTTGAGGTAGATTTCTTTAACTTTGTTTGGTAGAAAAAATATACATGGCCCAGATTGGGCCATTTTCCAACTGATGTACCCTATTTTGGAACTGCACCTTATGGGGGCATTAGAGATGGAATTATACGATATAAGAATGGCATTCCCAATGTGAAAGTTGCTGCATTTGTAGTCTAAAAATGGAACTCCATTTGACAAAACAGTTTGTCTCAGTCTGAAAATATAAGCAATGTGACTTTATAAGTAATAAATAAATACTGGAAAATTGCATAATCTTTAAGACTAACTACTATATTATGCTGGTCTATAAAGTCTTGGTAAAAGTGAAAACCCATTCATTTATTAATAGAATAGAAATCCTTATTGTCATTATACTTGCGTACAATGAAATTATATGACATATTGCATAAAAGCTGCAACATATCAAAGGAAAAGAGCTCAAATGCACATATATACAAAAGAAAGAGCATTAAAATAATAACTAGCAGTAAATAAATCGATTACACTTTTGGGGGCTGAATTGTGTGTGTAATAACAGTCCAAGGTGGGTTTAAATCACTTTTCAGCAGTTGGACAGGGGTGCTAATGGAGGCCACAGCTGTGGGAAAAAAGGCCATTTTTACAGTCTGTCTGTGTGAGATTGGATCACTATATAGAGTCTGCCAGATGGCAGTGGACCATACAGGGAATGTCCAGGGTATGTTGTGTGTCTGCTGATGCTGCTAGCCTTCTTCTTCAGTTAGCTAACATAGACACTGATCAGATGTGGGAGGCATGTGCCAAAGATCAACTGAGCCACCTTCACAACAAAATTGAAGATCCTTCCACTCAGTTGCCATGTACCACACAGTCATGCAATGAGTGAGGATGCTCTTAATGGTGCTATAGCAGACGTTCACTAGGATTTGTTGAGGAAGTTAGGCCTCTTTTTGTTTTCTAAGGAAAGAGTCTCTGTTGGATCTTTACACCAGGTAACAAGTGTTAATGTACCATGTCAGCTATTCTGTCATGTAAATTCCAAGAGTCTTAACACTCTGCGCCCATTTCACTACTTCTCCATAAATGTTTAGGGGGAGAAGGCCTGTTTTATTAGTTCTTCTGAAGTCTAATAGTATTTCCTTTGTTTTAGTGGTGTTTAGGACTAGGTTGTTGTCCTTACACCACTCTGCTAGGTGTTCCAAGTTATTTATGTAGGCCACTTCTTTCCTGTCTAAAATTAGAACATCTATTGTAGTGTCATCAAAAAAATTAATTATGGTAGATGGTGTTGCAGTCATTGTTAAAGAGAGTGAAGAGCACAGCCATGCAGGGTTCCCATATTCAGGGTGATAGGAGAAGAATAGTGGATCCCAACCCTGACATGTTATGGTCTGTTCAAGAGAACGTCCATGACCCAGGTGCACACAGAAGTGTCCAAACCTTGGTTGTCCAAATTATCAACAAGTTTGTGGGGGATAGTTGTATTACATGCAAAGTTAAAGTCCACAAGTGCAAATGTGCAATTCAGACTGCATCCCCTGTGGATCGTTTTGCAAAGTGAACTGATGTTGATCAAGATCTGGAGGGTTTGGGGGGGTGGGGGGTAGGATTGGGGCGGCAGGGCGGTTGGGGGGGTTGAAGGATCTGATGAATGAGAGCTCCAATCTCTCATAGCACTTCATAAAAATCAGTGTGAGAGCAACTAGGTGATAGTAATTTAAACTCTTCACTATCTATTTCTTGTGCACTGGAATGATTGTTGGGGATTTAAGGCATGTTGGAACAGCAGCTTGTTATAATAACAGTTTGCATATGTTAGTAAGCAATACCTTTAATATCTGTCCAGGGCACTCCATCTGGACATGCTGCTTTACAGATATCAGTTTTCTGCACTGTGCATCTCACCTGATGGCACTGTAGAACCAGTGTCTTCTGTCATACAGAAACTGAATGCAAGGAGCAGCCCTACTGTTTAGAGTGTCAGAACGGACTAAAAACTGGGTAAGGGCATCAGGTAGCTTTGTGTCATCACTAGGCTGACTAGATGTCATTACAGAGTGCTGCCCTTGTAATCTGTCAATGTCTTAATTCCATTCCCATACTGTGAGGTCAGTTGTTCTCAAAGCGTTTCTCAATGCACTGTTTATATTTGCACTTAGCATGCTTGATGTCTCTCTTGAGGTTCCCTCATGCTTCTCTATAAGCCTGTTTGTTTACCAACTTAAAAGGCACATCATCTTTAAGCAGTGCCTGAATATTTTGGTTTAGCCACTGCTTTTGGCTGAGATAGATGAATAGATAGATAGATAGATAGATAGATAGATAGATAGATAGATAGATAGATTACCTTTAGTGTGAGAACATTTTCATTGCAGTAGTTTATATATCCCAAGCCCGATATTCCACAAGATCTGCTCTCTGTGAAAACAAATCCCAATCTGCGCAATCAAATTAAAAAGATTAAACACAAAATACATCCTTTTATCATACTGTTCTGTACGAGAATAGGTTTATTCTCAGAAAAAGTTAATGGATTATTCCAAATGAGAGTTGATTTAAGTGAGAAGCTGTGGTTATACTCGTATTTACAAAAGTCAAGGGCATGCTTGTGAAAACAGATAACTGAAGAGGTAAATTTGCTTTACATAGCATCACAACATAAGATGAATTTAGAATTAGTGGCTAGTTTATCTTCTATATCTTTAGGAAGTGGGAGGAAAGCTCATAGAGTCGTGAGGAGGAGATGCCGTGAATTCATGATAGTTTCCTGTAACATTACAGTAGCCCCGTTACAGAAGCATCTTTAAGTAAATGTTAAAATACGTATCTTTTTAAATCATGAATTTTCAACAGTTCTCTTTTTGAATTAATTTAAAAACATAACAAGAAACTACATCCAGATTTTCATTTCAACACAATAACTGTATTTTGTAATGGACATTGTTTAACTAAGCACCTTATTTCTTGCCAGTAGCATCATACTGAGCGTCTGTGTAACTGAGCCCACCTACCTACAAAGCCACGTGGTTATCTTTTTCGCGCCATTAAGAGAGAGCCTAACAAAACGACAAGCCGCTTGTTTCTCAAATAAAGAGCCGTCTCTAGTGCGAGGCGGAGCTTTTACGACAAGCGCGCCAAAGAGAAAGGAAATAACCTTCTGACAAGTAACCAAACAGCGTGAACTTCCTGGCATTTCTACCAATCGAGACGATGGTTGTCGGCAAACGTATACTGTGACGTATGATTTTTTGCCGCGAAACTGAAGTTTGGAGGCGGGTTTTCAGTTAGAAGAAGTAGACACTGTACGTGTGTACGTGCACCTTGTTACTAGAAAGTTTTCATTTAGTAAAACCAGTGTCAAATCAAAGTTACTGTAGGATCATCATGTCCGGCTTTGACGACCCTGGTATCTATTACAGCGACAGCTTTGGAGGCGACCAGCATACAGACGAAGGAGCTGTAAAAAAGACGCACTTGAAGAAGCGCTTCAAGGAGTTCCTTCGGCAGTATCGTGTGGGGACTGACAGAACTGGATTTACTTTCAAATACAGGTGTGTTTTTAATTAAGAACTTTCCACCAGATCCGATCGAAGTCAAAACAGTATCATCTATTAAACTTCACTTTCTTTTGACAGAGGAGTGCTTCAGATTAGCCTTTCATTAACATAGGGATTTACTTGGGGAGCCATGTTTCTAATTGCAAGTATCCTCGTGAGCCGCACATCAGTTGCTGAACCTTTGATTGTTGTTGTTCTTCTTCAGTAGCCAAGTATATTTGTAAATCCGTTAGTCCATAAGCCACATTTTTTTAAAATAGAATATTATGCATTATATAAATGAGCTTTTGGTTTATGCAGAGTGTTCGAATATTACTATCTTATGAATCAAAACTATTAATTGATTTAAAACGGTGCAAATAACATGCAATTTTATAGCACTATTCACCGTTTCAAGTTAAAACGTTTGCCTTGATACGCCCAAGTAAATGCATAGGCATGGACATTTTATTAGCTGGTATTTCCTAAGTACGCCTGCTTATGCATACTGTTTACTTTAAATAAAAACGCTTCATTCTTAACGTGCACTTTTTAACCTGATATATGGCCTGATCATCGCAGAGGGTAAAGCCCACTGAATAAACCGCATCGTTGTAAACTGTATCTCTGACGCAAGAGGACGAAATATTTTTTGTACTACCTTAAATATTCATGCATAATCAACAAATAATTATTTGTTATTTTATTAATATTTTTTTTCGCGAACACAGTATTTTTTTTCGGCCAGTCTCATGTGCAGCGTATGGAGACAATTAAACACCTTAATTCTTTGATAGCGCATTTATTATTTGTGATTGCAAAAATTGATGGTAAAATCCTGAACTCTAATTTTGATCCTTTGGAGACATGTTATTATAGAAGTCATTTGCTTTTTTTTTTTTTCTCTGAATGAAAATATTCCTGTAATTTATTTTGTGTTCTGTACTGCTGCAACCACATAAATATTTTATAAAGCTACATTGTTTCATTAATTTTTCCACTGAGAATGCAAATCAACTCCAATTTCTTCTTATGAAACATGAGTGTGTTCCTGCCTTTGCAGTTACAAAGATGGATATCTCTGGAAATTAACTTTTGATACCATTATAACATTTTATCCATGTTACAGGCAAAATGTGGCATCCTTAAACTACATTTAAACTGTTTTTCAGTTTTATTTCAAATGAAATTGTAATGCATTGTGTTACAGAGATGTGCTTAAACGTCATTACACCTTGGGGGAATACTGGATTGAAGTGGAAATTGAGGACCTGGCAAGCTTCGATGAAGACCTTGCTGACTGCTTGTATAAGCAACCATCTGAGCACTTACCCCTGGTACGTTCTTTTTCTTTATCACACATGGCTATTTAAGTATTTCATGTTCACAGATGACATCAATATGTTTTCTGTGTCCTGCTCACATCAATACTTTTTTTGGTGCATCAAATGATCCAAAAAAATTGTTGGCTGTGTTTGTATAGAGTAATCACAAAAATTACCAACAAATGTGGTTTCTTTATACGTTGCTTTTCAGTTTGAAGAAGCTGCCACAGAAGTGGCAGATGAGGTCACTAAGCCTCGTCCAGCTGGAGAGGAAATGCTTCAGGACATCCAAGTCATGTTAAGGTCTGATGCCAATCCTGCAAGCATTCGAAATTTAAAGGTGAGATTGATAGTTAATTCTAGACATGGTATTATGATTGTAAAGTCATTTAAAGAAATATCTGGAATTTCACATTGTAACATTGTGTTGGGCTTTGCACTGCAAGGTGAGATTTGGGAGCATCTAACCAGGATAGAATCATAATTTACAAATTCATGATTGTGGTGAAAATCTTCCTTTTCAGGGGCTGATATAAACCAAGATTGGTTCAGTAAGTTATTGGTTAGTTTGCAGTATGAATCTTCAATTGAATCGTGCCCATAAATGTTCTGTAAACTACCAAAGCTAAATTTATTATATAGCAACAATGTCTTTGAAAACTTGCTGAATTTTGAGCACAGGCTTATGAGATGGCAGGAGAAACGGAATCTGTTAAGAAATCATTTTACTTTAATACATACTTCCATACCATCCCAGAATTTTTGTGCCTTGTGTACAAGAGGATACATGCAAAGAAATCAAGCTTAGTCAGGAGTGGTATGGATGAGATTATACTGTAAAAGCATCTTTTCTAATTAAGTTACATTTAATTAGGTAACATTAGATAGTGTGAACACACTGTTGTATCAGTGACTGGAGGACATGAGTGTGTTGGAGAAGCACTGATAATTTGAGCACATTGTCCTCAGTGGAAAATCAATTGAAGAGAAAACAGACCATCATACGTACCTACTGTATCTGCTATATGTTTAATGCTTTTGTTCCTTCTCTTTGGACTCTGTCACATATTCTTGACCTTTATAATACATCTTTATGAAGAGTAAGGTGTTTTTATTTGAAAAATCACTCTTTCTGTTTACTTGCAGTCTGAGCAGATGTCAAGGTTAGTCAAAATCCCTGGGATCATCATTGCTGCCACTGCAGTACGAGCCAAGGCCACTAAAATGGCCATCCAGTGTCGGGGATGTCGCAATGTTATTGGAAACATTTCTGTCCGGCCCGGACTGGAGGGGTATGCTTTGCCTCGCAAGTGTAACACGTAAGTATTTTGTAAGATCCTTAAGGGCATTTCTTTTTAAAAAAAAAAAAAAAAAAAAAAAAAAAACTACATCTTGTTTTGAATTAGTACCACGGTTTTCAAACTTTTTTGAACAAGTACCACTCCGTGAGGACCAGTAAACTGAAGTACCACTGTCAATGAATCGTTAATTTACGCCCGTGTTGTTTTGAAGAAAAAGTCACTATAATCACTATAATGACTATAATTATGATGTTAAAGTGACATTAAACTAATTAAGGAAATGGGTGCCCGCGCTAATAAAAGCCGGCTTGGAGTCTTCCACGCATTTACAGTAGTATACTTATACTATATATGATTATATGCAACATATTGGCATTCTAGCAACATCGTTTCATAGAAAATAAAGGACCACACGAGTACCACTTGGCATGACTTGAAGTACCACCAGTGGTACGCGTACCACAGTTTTAAAAACCGTGAAATTAGTACATCATGACATTAATACAGACTATTTGAGAACATTATTTAAAAAAATTAATTGGCTTATGAGGGGGTGGCAGGTGGTGCATCAGTTACTGTAGAATTGCTGCTTCATGAATCCCGCATCCTAGGTTTGGCTGTTGTATGTGTGGAGTTTGCACATATCTGTGTGCGGTTTACTCCCACATTCCCAAAGATATGTGCTTTATGTTAAGTTGTAAATCCATGTTGACCCTTACTTATGTGAGTGTATCTTGGGTTAACCTTGCATCCTATTCAGGACTGTTTTCTACCTTGAGCCAGTTTATGCTAGGATAGGCTAAGGACCCTGTTACGCAGAATTAGATTTAGCAAGCTTGATAGTGGTGTGTTTTATATAATTTTTCCATTGGTTCTTTTTTTCTCTTTATAAGTTCTGTAATTGCTGAGCGCTTTGAGTAGTGAGAAAAGTGCTATATAAATGCAAAGAATAATAATAATTATTACTATTATTCTATTTATACACAGATTGTGTGGATTGGGTTTAGGTGCGTTTTTTTTTTTTTTATTAAAACTGAAGATGCCTACTACAACTTTTTAAAAGTTATAGACCTGTTTTATTTACATATGTGGCATTGGTTTTAAGCATCTATTTATTTATATAATAATAATATAATATAAAGTGATTTTTTGAATTTGTAATATCCTAGGGAGCAGGCAGGCCGGCCAAAGTGTCCAGTTGATCCATACTTCATTATCCCAGACAAATGTAAATGTGTTGACTTCCAAACTCTGAAGTTACAAGAGTCTCCAGATGCTGTTCCACATGGTGAGATGCCCCGACATATGCAGCTGTACTGTGACAGGTATGTTGCACGCATGCACACACACAAGCACACTGATGTCAGGATCCTGTGTTCTCTCTATTTTTAGAGGCAAGTTGCCAGTCTCTGTGGCTTGATAACTTTAATAGGTGTTTGAAAGTAGGCTAGAGTTCTTTCCACAATTTCATATTAGATTTTCGAAAAGTAAAATTCTTTCCAGTCGGTCATGTTTTATGAAGGAGGAGGTGTGAGGCATCTTAAATGTTTTTCTTGATTTATCCATAGCCTTGTTCAAGAAATACAGAGCCATCATTTTTGTACTTTAATTATTACAAGTTACAATTTTTTTTTTTAAACAGTAGTAGTTTTCCAAATTATTCAGATTTTTTTTTTCTTTTCTCCATAATTATGTGGAGTAAATGAAATTGTGTTTACTTCTTTCTTTCTTGTATTTAGTAATATGAACACACATTTGAATCTAGAGAACATCAAGAGTCTAGATCAGTGGCAGATTTGTTCTCTTAAGGTTGATGGTAGCTATGAATTTGGCCTTCTTGGACTGTGTCAAATCTATTTATTATCAATTTAATTATAACGGCTTTCAATACATGTTGGTGTAAACCAAAGGCTACTTTTTGATTTACATTAATAAAGTAAATACATTAAAGCATTCTTTGGGTTTGAATTTAAGCTCAAGTTTTCCTTTCTGCTGCAGGTACCAGTGTGACCGTGTTGTCCCAGGTAACAGAGTTACCATTATGGGCATATACTCCATTAAGAAGGCAAGCAAAACGTCTTCTAAAGGCCGTGATAGAGTTGGAGTGGGCATTCGTAACTCCTATATACGAGTTGTAGGCATTCAAGTGGATACTGAAGGTGCAGGTAAGGAGCTCTCTTGACATCAGATCTGATATTTGAATGTATTTTCACATATTTGTAATATTCCCATCTGTATTGAACTTAAGGCTATGCTTGAAGTAACTTGTATATACTATAGGATGTGCTTCCACTTTGAAAAATAATGTACAATTGTTTATTTTTGTTTTCAAATTCAATTTAACCATTCGTGCATTAGAGTGCTTTAATGCTCATTGATTATAGTGTCACTAAAAATATGCTCGGTGTTCATTTTAAAGTACAATTCCCAAGAACACTGCTGAGTGAATACATTTGCTTCTCCATTTTTCAAAATTCTTATTGAACTTTACTCCCAAACTAATAGGCCGCAGTGCTGTAGGAGCAGTGTCCCCACAAGAGGAGGAAGAGATCCGAGAACTTGCTAGTCGCCCTGACATTTATGAAACCATTGCAAAGAGCATTGCACCTTCTATTTATGGAAGTGTGGATGTGAAGAAAGCAATTGCCTGTTTGCTGTTCGGAGGGTCCCGAAAGAGGTATGGTAATGCTTGAAAAGTGTAACATTCTGTTTGTTTTATGGGGATTTTCTGGAGCTGGCTTTGTATCACTGTACACATTGTCATATTTTTTTCCAGGTTGCCAGATGGTTTGACCAGGAGGGGAGATGTGAATCTCCTGATGCTCGGTGACCCTGGTACAGCCAAGTCACAACTGCTGAAATTTGTGGAACGTTGCTCTCCAATTGGGGTTAGTTGAACAAAGATGAACATCTACTTTGCATGTTGCTGGGTTATTTTTCATTTGTTTTTTGTAAAATAATTTGGATAGCTGAAATAAAATTCTTTGCTTTCTCTTCTCCAGGTGTACACCTCTGGAAAAGGCAGTAGTGCAGCTGGTCTCACTGCATCTGTCATGCGTGATCCTGTCTCCAGAAACTTTGTAATGGAAGGTGGGGCGATGGTACTGGCAGATGGAGGAGTTGTCTGTATAGATGAGTTTGACAAAGTATGTAAATCTTGCTCCCCTCATGAATTGTATGCTAATATGAATTTTGAGTTTGAAGACTGTGAACTGCAGTTTTAACTTGTTCTTGCTTTTTATTTATTTTTTTCCTCCACTTTTTGTAGATGAGGGAAGACGACAGAGTTGCCATTCATGAAGCAATGGAACAACAGACCATCTCAATTGCTAAGGTAACAAACATTGCAGAAGAAATTAATTTTTTTTTCCTTTTTGAGTTGCATAGAATATTAAATTTGTTTACATCTATTTGTCTGCATCCAGGCTGGAATAACCACCACATTGAACTCTCGTTGCTCAGTTCTGGCAGCTGCCAACTCTGTTTTTGGCCGATGGGATGATACAAAAGGCGAGGAGAATATTGATTTTATGCCTACCATCCTGTCCAGATTTGACATGATTTTTATCATTAAAGATGAACACAATGAGCAGAGAGATATGGTATGACATCTGGAATATTCCTTTAGTGTTTTTTTTTTTTTTTTGTTTCAGTTGGATGTGTTTTCTTGAAGCAAAAAACATGCAAATGGCAGCATTGAATATATAATGTGGAAACTGGTAATTGGATTTTTAGTTTGACATGTATTCCATTCCTATGAAGGTGTTAGACATCAGACAGTGTGATTCACTTCAGATTATTGTTATTAGAAGTACGTCTACTTTAGAGGGGATTTTACTATATGTTGGTTACAAATATAAAAGTGTAGCTTGAATATAAAAACTGAGAAATATCATGCACCAAATTCCCAAAGAAATATAATTATGTAAATATGGAGAAAGTCAAATTTTCATCTGTTCAAGATCAATTGCAATTTGAAAAGGAACATAGTGATCTGTTGGCATAGGAGCCGACTTCTATGAAAAAAGTTCAAGGTGCTCCTACTATAGTGAGAACATCCGAAGCCGATAATATTTGAGACTCATTTGTCAACATACACTTTCTATTTCAATACAGACCTTAGCAAAGCATGTGATGAATGTCCATTTGAGTGCCCACACTCAAATGCAAACAACAGAGGGAGAAATTGAACTCAATAAGTTGAAGAAGTACATCTCATTTTGTCGTGCGTAAGTATATATTATATATACTTAAAATAGCAATCGTATATTAGTTTTAATATTTAGCATACTTGCTTTTTATTTTACAGAAAGAAAATGTTGTTTTTGCTATTATTGTAAATGACTGTGTTTGATGTACTTGATCCTAATGTTCTTGATCATACCAACACAAATTGCCCCATAGTGATTTCCTGTGTCACTGGGCATTTGAAAATTCTCAGTCTTGTATTGTTCTCATTTCTTTTGTATCACATTTTTTTTTCTTCTGCTAAAAACATTGTGTGGTGGATGAAGTTAGGCTGGGGTTTACTAGTTGCTGCTGTAGTTACTTACAATGGGGAGATGATTGTTTGGTTCTATGGTGTGTTTTTAAATATAAACTATTTTATTTAACTTGTCTCCTCTGTCTGTTTGTCTGAGTCAAATCTTGCAACTGATTTTAAACCTACTTTTGGCGAAGCGGATTTCTTCAAATTTTGCATACGTGTTCAGTATCGATGACAATACAATAATCGGTCAAAACCAATGCAATTACATAACAAATTTCACCGTAATTAATGGTTATGTGATTCCAATTAACACACACACAACAATGACAGAGTGAGAATATAGTGAGATATAGGAGCATACAATTGAGAGACGTGTGCTGACTTTACTTGTTTACTCTTGTGAAGGAGTAGCCCTGATGATCACGGTGAGGAAGTATTGCCATAAGCTTGCCGTTCAGTCGTTGATATTTTTTTCCGCAGCGACCAAGCACTAATCCTATAAGAGCCTGAACAGAAAAATAGAGACCAAAATATTAACTCTTTTTAGTATTCAAATAATTATGCAAAGAAGATATATTATGTAATACTTTTCAAGAAGCTTCCCGTTCATGAAAAATGATTAAAGAAAAATCATTTACAAAATACTCTATATATTATAAAAAAAAAGTATATAAAAAAAGTTTAAGTAAAACAATTTTATTTACTTTAAATGCACTAAAAAGCAAAAAGTAAATTTTTCTTTATAACCACAATTTTCTTGGTTATATGTGACTAAATAAAATTGTGGGGTGCACATAAATTAATTAATTAATCTATTAATAGAATAGCTACTTTCATCATAAAAAAATTGTAATTCCCCAACATGCTAAACAAGTTTCAAAATTGTTTGAATGAATTAATTTATGTACGCCCCACGATTTTATTTAGTCACATATAACCACAAAAATTGTGGTTAAAGAAAAATGTTTTTTGCTTTTTTGTGCCTTTATAGCTAAAGTAAATAAAATCGTTTTACTTAAACAAAATTTTTTTATATATTTTTTACAAATCTTTGTTCATGCCAGATTAATAGTTTGATTTTTTTTTTGGAAAACTTCTAATAAAACTCAAAATGAGTGATATAAATAAAGTATTGTCTTAATGGCTGAAACATTGGATTTTAAACCAAAAGACTGCTTGATCACTCCCTACCTCTGACACCCCTAAAGATGTCACTTAATGTCAATTTTTTTTTTTTTTTTTCTGGAGAGGAGGAAACCAATGTTCCTTCTGGATGTTTATGAATGGAGACAAATAGTATATAAAACTAAACAATTCTTGTGCATATATTTTTCTAAATATGTTTAAACTTCAGTTTGTAAATTTCAGTATTTTCTTTTCATATGCAGCAAATGTGGCCCTCGTCTTTCTGCTGAAGCTGCAGAGAAGTTAAAGAATCGCTACATTTTGATGAGAAGTGGTGCCCGTGACCATGAACGAGAGAGTGACAAGCGTTGCGCGATACCCATTACAGTCAGGTATGTGTGAATTAGTTGATTCACAGAAAATATTTGAGTATGGGCAAGGTTTTGACTGATTTTTCAATATTTATGTTTTATTCCTTTACAGACAGCTTGAAGCCATTATACGGATATCTGAATCACTGGCAAAGATGAAGCTGCAGCCTTTCGCTACAGAAAGTGATGTTGACGAAGCTCTAAGGTTATTCCAAGTGTCTACATTGGATGCAGCTCTGTCAGGCAGTTTATCTGGTTAGTTGTCCTATGAATGAGATTATGGGTGTTTTTTTATGTCAATTAACATCAATGCCAATTTGTTAATAAATACTTCTGTTTTTACATTTCTCCACAACATCCAGTCAATTCCAGCAAATCAGCATTCACTCAATACATTATTGTTAATGTGACTTTAGTAAACCATCTACTTTTTCTTGATAACACTGTTAGCAATGAATGTTTGGGAATGTAAACCAAGATGTCTGTCTTCTGTACCCTTGCAGGAGTTGAGGGCTTCACCACTCAGGAGGACCAGGAGATGCTGTCCCGCATTGAGAAGCAACTGAAACGACGATTTGCTATTGGATCCCAGGTGTCCGAACACAGCATTGTACAGGACTTCATCAAACAGGTGGGTCTGCATCCATACAATATCCTAAATTTGTCAGTTGATATTGAAATGTATATGTGGTATGTACTATAGCCAATAATTAATAAACTTCTTAAAAAGAATAAACCGGGAACACTGGGTTACCACTCCAAGTAACTTTTGTTTTGTCATCCTTTCTCTATCTATCCAGAAATATCCGGAGCATGCCATCTATAAAGTATTGCACTTGATGATGCGTCGTGGAGAGATACAGCATCGAATGCAGCGCAAGGTGTTGTATCGGATCAAGTAAATATTCAGATGGAAGAAAGTTACTGCCTGAAATATACACGTTCAGTTGTACAGTGTGGTTTCATGCTTTCAATGTTAAGTAGTTTATATGGGGGTGTGGGGTTCACCTACCAGTCCTCCATCCCAACCTCCAGTAACTGAATTGTTCATTTAGATGCTGAGTTGAGTCAGTACACAGACCTCCTGGGACATTTTGCACTTTTTCAGCTGTGTCTTAGCTTCCATTTTGATTATTCAACAGGAATACTTGGAAAATATATATTTGTATTTTTTTTTTTTTAAAGTAATAAAGTTAACTATAAAAGCAAACGGCTAGTGTTTATTTTTAATGGTTACTAGGTACTTAATAACTAATTTGTGGCTTATGCTTTAATGATTGGGTGGTTTTTATGAATGTTTTGGAGCACCCTGGTTTCAGGGTTACTGACCAGTAATATAAAACATGTTTGTCTTGGCAATCTGTACTATTGTGTCGAACTAAGTTTGATTTAGTAAAAGAGCTTAACATTAGCAAAGTAAATGGTCAATTAAATGTGCACCTAATAATTGAATTGTGTGAATGCTTTTGAAGTTGAAACATGTCAGAGAAAATACTCTGTACATAAAAAATAGTCTTGAGTCATTGTTGCAAATAAAATTCAAAATGGACACACTTATATTGCACTTGGGCAGTGTAGCCATGCCAGGTGAACGGCTCTCTATGGCAAGGCTGATTAGTTTTAAAAGAACATTTTCCTTTTTATCATTTAGGTTCTTTTAAATACCATTTAAATATATTTTAATTGATAACCATCAACACACAGATAAATGGCACATTCTTAAGTTCCTAAAATAGTTAATCATTTAAAGGTCTTAGGTAAATATCTAGTTCATAGATGACTTTTTTACATGTAAATTATCTGAGTAAAGTTAAAATGTTATGATGTCATCTCTGATTTAAATGTGCTGCTAGAAATGATGCCAGGATGTTCTAGTGAAACAGGCAGGCAGATTGAAGCACTTTTTCCCTTTTATAAGCCACACAAACACACACGGCAAGCTGTTATAAAATTTTAATGTCTGCTAGTAATTTCTACCTTATTTGTGCTCATTTTTGCCTTGGATACATATCATACTATATGTACCTCAGAAGTGGTCATCCATAGGCAGCTAAGCATGTTTGGGCCAGGCCAGTACTTGGATGGGAGACCATCTAGGAAAATCTTGGGTTGCTGCTAAAGAGGTGTTGGTGAGGCCAGCAGGGGATGCTTACCACGTGGTCTTTCTGTGGGTCCCAGTGTCCCAGTGCAGTGATTGGGACACGGTACTGTAAAAGTGGACCTGTCCTTCAGATGAGATGCAAAACTAAGGTCCTGACTCACTGGGGTCATAAAATATCCCTGGGCAGCAGGGTGTATTCTGATGTCCTGGCTAAATTGCCCACCATGGCCTAGTCATTCTGCCCCCCTAATTATCCCATCTCTAATTGGCTATCTCTCTCACCACCTAACAGCTAATGTGTGGTGACTTTATTGGTGCAAAAATGGCTGTCGTTGCATCGTCCATGTGAATGCTAGACATTAGTGGTGGTTGAAGCGGCTCCCCACTCACTGAAGTGCCTTGTGTAGTGTGAAAAACAATATATAAATGTAAATAGTTACTTTTTGACATGAATTAACATTAAAATTACATATATCTTTGTTTGGAAAAAAGATTCAGATATCATTTTTGATGATCTAAAATGTAATTTTAATCAGTAACATGATCTGTGTGTGTGTGTGTGTGTGTATAGAGATATACATCCATCCATTATCCAACCCACTATGTCCTAACTACAGGGTCACAGGGGTCTGCTGGAGCCAATCCCAGCCAACACAGGGCGCAAGGCAGGAAACAAACCCCGGGCAGGGCGCCAGCCCACTGCAGTAGATATATACAATGTAATATAATATGTATGTATGTGTGTTGTATATACAGATTTAGAAAATATTCAGACCATTTTTTACATATTGCAGCATCATGCAAAAATCATTTAAATTAATTTTTTCCATTGCATCAAACAACACTCGATACCCCAGAATGGCAAACTGAAACAGGATTTTTGCAAATTTAATTGAAAAGAAGAAACTGAAACTATCACATTGACAAAAGTATTCAGACCCTGTACATAGTTAAAGCCCCTTTGGCAGCAATTACAGCCTGGAGTCTTCTTTGGTATGACATGATAAGCTTTTTACATCTGGATTTGGGAATTTTCTGCCATTCTTTTCTGCACATGCTTTCAGACTGTCAGGTTGGAAGAAGACAGTCTGTGGACAGCTATTTTCATGTCCCTCTAGAGATGTTCAGCTGGGTTCAAGTCTGAGCTTTGTGCTTAGGGACATAGTCCTGTTGCAAGGTTTCGGGTCAGACTGAGGTTCAGAGGGCTCTGCAGCTGGTTTTCAGTAAGCATATCTCTGAAATTTACTCTATTCAACTTTCCCTCAATTTTCTCTTGTCTGCCAGTCCCTGCCGCTGAAAAACAGCCTCACAGTATTATGCTGCCACCCATCATGCTTCACTATTGGAATGGTATTGCACAAGTGACGAGCGGTTCCTTGTTTCTTTTAGACATGATAGTAAATTTGGCTTCTTCATACCAGAGAATCTTGTTTCTAACAGAGTCCTTAAGATTCCCTTTTTTTCAAACTCTCAGTGGGCTCTTACTTGTCTTTTACTTGGGAGAGGGTTCTGTGTGGCCACCCTGCCATAAACTCCAGATCAGTGGAGAGCTGTGGTGATTGATGTCTTTCAGAACGTTTTTCTCATCTCCACACAGGTTCTCTAGAGCTCAGCCAGATTGACCATCAAGTTCCTGGTCAAATCTCTTCTCCCATGATTGCTCAGTTTGGCTGGGAGGTCAGCTCTAGAAGAGTCATAATTGTTTCCAACTTATTTCATTTAAAAGTTATGGAGTTCACTGTGCTCTTGGAAACCTTGACACAATCCCGTCTTTAAGCTTTTCAGGCAATTCCTTTGATTTTGTGTCTTTTTGTGGGTTTTTGATCTGATTCGTGTTGTCAGCTGTGGTACTTTCCTTATCATGTTGAATCAATTGAATTGGCCACAGATTGTCTCCAAACAAGGTGTAGAAACATCTCAATGATGATCCATATAATGGGATGTACTTGAACGAAACTTTCAGTATCATTGCAAAGGGTGTAACTACTTGTGTCAATGTGATACTTGTGAATTTCCCCTTGGGATTAAATAAAGTATCTATCTATCTATCTATCTATCTACTTCAGCTATTTATTTTTAGAAAATTTGCAAAAATTTCTAAAACCCTGTTTTAAACTTTGTCAATCTGAAATGTTGAAGGTTGCTTGATTAGGGTAAAGGATTTTAGTGTAAGGATTCATCATAAAAAAACATGATTAAAGTGAAGAGGACTGAATGCTTTGTGTGTGTATATATATATATATATATATATATATATATATATATATATATATATATACATTCAGTGCATCCGGAAAGTATTCACAGCACATCACTTTTTCCACATTTTGTTATGTTACAGCCTTATTCAAAAATGGATTAAATTCATTTTTTTCCTCGGAATTCTGCACACAACACCCCATAATGACAACATGAAAAAAGTTTACTTGAGGTTTTTGCAAATTTATTAAAAATAAAAAAACTGAGAAATCACATGTACAGAAGTATTCACAGCCTTTGCTCAATACTTTGTCGATGCACCTTTGGCAGCAATTACAGCCTCAAGTCTTGTTGAATATGATGCCACAAGCTTGGCACACCTATCCTTGGCCAGTTTCGCCCATTCCTCTTTGCAGCACCTCTCAAGCTCCATCAGGTTGGATGGGAAGCGTCGGTGCACAGCCATTTTAAGATCTCTCCAGAGATGTTCAATCGGATTGAAGTCTGGGCTCTGGCTGGGCCACTCAAGGACATTCACAGAGTTGTCCTGAAGCCACTCCTTTGATATCTTGGCTGTGTGCTTAGGGTCATTGTCCTGCTGAAAGATAAACTGTCGCCCCAGTCTGAGGTCAAGAGTGCTCTGGAGCAGGTTTTCATCCAGGATGTCTCTGTCCATTGCTGCAGTCATCTTTCCCTTTATCCTGACTAGTCTCCCAGTTCCTGCCGCTGAAAAACATCCCCACAGCATGATGCTGCCACCACCATGCTTCACTGTAGGGATGGTGCCAGGTTTTCTCCAAACGTGATGCCTGGCATTCACGCCAAAGAGTTCAATCTTTGTCTCATCAGACCACAGAATTTTCTTTCTCATTGTCTGAGAGTCCTTCAGGTGCCATTTGGCAAACTCCAGGCGGGTTGCCATGTGCCTTTTACTAAGGAGTGTCTTCCGTTTGGCCACCCTGCCATACAGGCCTGATTGGTGGATTGCTGCAGAGATGGTTGTCCTTCTGGAAGGTTCTCCTCTCTCCACAGAGGACCTCTGGAGCTCTGACAGAGTGACCATCGGATTCTTGGTCACCTCCCTGACTAAGGCCATTCTCCCCCGATCGCTCAGTTTAGATGGCCGGCCAGCTCTAGGAAGAGTTCTGGTGGTTTTGAACTTCTTCCACTTACGGATGATGGAGGCCACTGTGCTCATTGGGACCTTCAAAGCAGCAGAAATTTTTCTGTAACCTTCCCCAGATTTGTGCCTTGGGACAATCCGGTCTCGGAGGTCTACAGACAATTCCTTTGACTTCATGCTTGGTTTGTGCTCTGACATGAACTGTCAACTGTGGGACCTTATATAGACAGGTGTGTGCCTTTCCAAATCATGTCCAGTCAACTGAATTTACCACAGGTGGACTCCAATTAAGCTGCAGAAACATCTCAAGGATGATCAGGGGAAACAGGATGCACCTGAGCTCAATTTTGAGCTTCATGGCAAAGGCTGTGAATACTTATGTACATGTGGTGTCTCAATTTTTTTATTTTTAATAAATTTGCAAAAATCTCAAGTAAACTTTTTTCACGTTGTCATTATGGGGTGTTGTGTGTAGAATTCTGAGGAAAAAAATGAATTTAATCCATTTTGGAATAAGGCTGTAACATAACAAAATGTGGAAAAAGTGATGCGCTGTGAAAACTTTCCGGATGCACTGTCGCATGTCGTTGTTTTAACAGCTGGGAGCTACGGTGGGGAGCACATGATGCGTGTCTGCCAAACAACTGTTTGGTTAGATGTCTGTGGACTTGTTTTAAATGATGGCTCACTGACTTATCTCGCGTGACGTTGTAAAAACAATAACTGTCCTTTATTTCCGGCCCTGGGCATGGTTAAATCTCTTTCTTGGATGATGTATAACGCTGCTCCCATTGGGGGCGAGGTGGGTGTGGGGCAGCTGCTGTCGCGTCGTGTCTTGCAAGAATCTCATGTTCTATATCCCCGTGAAACGCTCCGTGGCCATTCTCTTTCGTCTCGTGGGTCTTTTATTTGTCTTCCGTGATGATCACGTAACGTCTCCTAGTCATTCCATCCCACAGGATTTTCTTTCATAATAGAGAGACTACATGCTGTTACTAATGCAATTAAAGTACTTTTAAATATATTTATTAACATTTACTCAGGCCCTTGTTTTTTGGAAAGAAAAAACACTTTTAGGGAAAGTTTTAATCTTCAAATTAGACACAGTAGTATTAAGACTGTTTAACATTCTTATTTATGTATATTCGTTGTACTGTACCCTTCGTTTTAGTTAGCAGAAAAACAAAACGGACACAACTCGTGACAAAATACTCTGACGGTTATGCTTCACAATTATGAGTCCTCCATTATGCTAACAACGTGCTTTACGTTTCATAAGTGTTAATGAGTGATAAACGGTAAAATATTTTACTCAACTAAGTGTTCAGTAAATTCCCTTCAACATAATCCTGCTAGAAGCAGAGTTACCTGAATAACGTCTCGTGCATCCTTGAAAACTTCCTGCACACTCCCTTATCTGGCACTGATTGCAGCTAAATCGCCAGGCTTCAGACTTGCATCGCCTTGATGTTTTACGTCTTTCTGCTGAACAGCATGTATGCTTTTTAACCGTTTAAATGGGTTGATTGTTTTGGCACTATACTGCTTATTCTTGTCACAAATATTGCATCGGGCTGCTGTATTCTTTTTCCATCTGTAAAAAGTAGCAGCATACAACTAAGCTCTCGGTCTGCCATTGGCGTGCAGTCTGCGCTTGAGCAAGGAGCGTGGGTTTATGGCACTGTTGCGTGACAACGCGTCTGCACGTTTCAGTACCTGAGCGCGGAATGTGTGTTAATACAGTAGTAATCGATATTTTTGAATGGTACTCGATACCAAATGAGTACAGCTTGAGTATCGAAGTATCGATTACTGTGATATCGATCTTCTCATCCCTAGTAGGGTGTACTTATTGAATTTTTCCGCAATATAGCGGGGGATCACTGTATATCACATTTAAAATTGTATTGAAGTCAATAAGGAAAAGCCCCTTCATTATATAACAATACCATACCGTTTTTTCATGGTTTCATCCCAGCCATCATAGTGGACAAGACAGGAACAATCTATTGGCAGAGTGTCAATCCATTGCAGCCATTATATATCCTGAATTCATATTCTGATTAGTTAAGATTATTAATTTTTGCAATCATTCATTATGTTTTCTTAAGAATATTAATTATTGTTAATTATGACTAGGCAAGAAGAAAATACATAAATCACAGCCCCAAAAGGGGAAAAAATGATTCATCCTTTTGTTCTTAATTATTTGTAATTTCCTCCTCCTACAGCTTGAACATGAAAAACCAATTTCCTAGAAACTAAAAAAAGAGAGAACTGCTGTTTACAGCAGACTATGGCAGGGGTTCTCAAACTTTTTCAGTCCTGGGACCCCTTTACAAGCCATACAATATTCGCGGACCCCTGATGCGGCCTGATTTGTCAACCCAAATTATAATAGCATAGCCACAGGCATAAAGTGTAAACTTCTTTTATCTGAAGTCGACTTTATAAAATAAATCATTCTTTGTAGTCATATCATAACAACACTAACTATTGACAGTCAATGATACAGTGTCATACGACAGTCACAGGACTAAAACCTGCTTAGCAAAAACAAAAAATGCAAAACAACTACAACTACAATATTTAGTGCTTAATACTCATACTGCATAACTACAATACAACATTGTTCATTTAATAATAAAGAGTAAGACTATTAATTTTATGGCTCCCTACCAGTGGTAAACGTTTTAATTATTTAATATGTTCAAATGTATTACAAATACAATTACATTAGACTCTAATACTCATAGAAACTAATGAGATGTGTGGGCTTGCTTTTGTCGGCAGAGAAGGTCTATCCTTGGTGAGATTTTTGATAGACACACTCGAATGTCATCTTCCACCTGGAGACGTGATCTAAACTTAGATTTTATCACAGCTAATGCTGAGAACGATGCTTCGCACTGGTAGGTAGTTGCAAATGGGACCAGCACAGTCAGTGCTCTCTCAGCTAAAAGCGTATACTCGTTCCTAACGTTGCACCAAAACGCGGTCAATGTTTGTTCTTGAAATTTAAGTTTGAGACTTCTGTCACTAGACAATTCAGCCAACTGTTCTTCTTCCTTCCCGGTCAAGTTGGTAAGCTGACAACTGAATGGATTTCTGATCCAGCCATAATCTGCAATGTTATCTGTTGGAAAGTACCTGTCAAAGTATTCTTCCATCGCCGACAAATGGTCAAAGATATCTGTTGCCAAGTTATCAATGGCCATATTGTTTTCATTCAGAAATTCAGTTAACAGTTCAAACATATCACAGCTTTTATTTTGTACTCGTGTCTTCCATATTCTCAACTTTTTCTTGAAGGCAGTTATCTTGTCTGTTGTTTTCAACACGCTTGAATCTCTGCCTTGCAGTGATGTGTTAAGTGCATTAAGTTGACAAAAGATATCAGCCAGGTAAGCCAATTTTGCAAGCCATACATTATCTGAAACAAACTTCACCAACTCTTGAGTTTTTGTCCATCAAAAATGATGCCAGTTCACTGCGAAGCTCGAAGACACGTTGAAGTACCTTTCCGCGTGACAACCAGCGAACCTCTGTGTGTAGCAGCAGATGTCGATGATCTGAGCCGCTTTCTTCGCACAGTGCAGCAAACAGTCGTCCGTTCAACGGTCTGCACTTTATCCAATTAACTAGTTTAATGCATGTATTTAGCACTTCACCGAAGGATTCATTTAAATTCTTACTAGCAAGAGCTTCGCGATGAATCATGCAATGTGTGGAAATAATATTCGGAGAAACAGTTCGTACGCGTGCAACAACCCCACTTTTATGACCTGTCATTGCTGCAGCTCCGTCCGTACAAATTCCAATACAGCTGGACCACTCAAGCTTGTTAGCAATGAAGAAATCATTTAGCATTGCAAATAAATCTTCACCTGTCGTTCTAAGTGGCACAGGTTTGCAGAACAGAAAGTCCTCGACCACATCATTGTCAAAGCATTATCTAACGTAGACCAGTAACTGCGCTTGGCCTGCAATATCGGTACTTTCGTCCAACTGTATGGCAAATGTACTGCTTTGTAGGCGCTCAACCAATTGTAATTGGATGTCATTGGACATGTCGCAAATTCGCCTTCTGATGGTATCGTTTGATACTGGTATAGACAGTAATTTTCGGCTGCTTTCTTTTCCTAACATTATCTCGCATATTTCTAAAGCCGCTGGCATAATCAAACTCTCCGCAACCGTGTGTGCTTTTTTGCTCTTAGCTATTCGCATTGCCATAATATACGAAGCCTTAAGAGCTTTTTCATTCACTGTTGTCGCAGTGCTAATAATTTTCTGCTGATTTGCATACACTTCTGCTCGACGTTTGAAGAAATCAACGGGTTTGTCTTTTAGTTCATTATGCTTTGTTACAAGATGGCGCTTCAGTTTAGCAGGTTTCAAACTTTCGTTTGATAACACGTTTAAACAAATGACACATTGTGGCTGATCACTGTTGTCTTTGTACGGTATAAATCCGAATTGTAAATATTCAGGATCATATTTACGTAATTTTGCCTTACGCGGTGCGGACTCTCTTTCGGCATCATGTCTCAGTTCATCGCCACTATTTCCATTACCCCCGTGCTCTTCTTCAGATATCCGCTTACGCTTCAAATATTTATCCATACGTTAGTTGGGCGTACGAAAAACAATTTAACAAGCAAGAATTACCACTGTATAACTTAATAATTAATCATAAACTGTGCCCTGCCTGGGTTTTGTTTCCTGCCTTGCGCCCTGTGTTGGCTGGGATTGGCTCCAGCAGACCCCTGTGATTAGGATATAGCGGGTTGGATAATGGATGGATGTGCACGATTACAGGCTGCGTCTATAATGACGTCATCGTAGAATAGTTCTTAATAGACATATATATACTATACAGTGGACCCTTGACTTACGAACTCAATTCGTTCGCGAGGGCTGGTTGTAACTCAAGTTGGTTGTAAGTCAAGACTATTTTTCCCATAAGAAATAATGGAAATACCCATAATGCGTTCCGAACCTCCCACTGCAACACTTACTTAACCTTTTCATAATAAAAAAAAGGGTTGTATAATGTGCATAATTTACCAAAACACCAATAATTTTTCTAATGTACTAACCAAAAAGTAATAAAAAGTGCCTAGCCTACCAGAAACAACAATTTCATACTGTACTCACCATTTAATTTGACATCTTTGGCCTGCAGGAAGGGAGGAGGATGATAATGAAACTGAAGGCTTTTTAAAGGCTTTCTTTAACTTGCGCTCAGGCATTTGCAATCATTTCAATAGCTTCTTTTGCGTTAATTTTAATCTCCTCCTGCCTACAAGTTATTCTGACGAGAATTTTTCTCAGCATTTCCTTGCGATGATACAAGGAACTGTTTCTGAACTCTTCTGAGACCCACCCACCCACCTCCACTCAATGGGAACGACATTCTGAAGTGCGTGCTGAAGTGCGTCCTGAAGCGCGATTGCCGCGACTGTGGAAGCTTGCTTGTCCATTGCCGGGCAGGGATATCACATGCATATCACCCATCGATATCTTTTCTGTTTGCTTTGGCTGTGAGACTCAGCACAGCTTTAAGCCGGCTGTTGCCCCAGCAACAGATAAACAGTCTTCCATACGGAGTTTGGACTTTGGCATGTCTTCTAGTTGGGGGAGGTCCCAAGAGAGTTTACAAACCTGACATTTTATTGAATGAGTGCCGCATTAATAGGAAATTCCTATTAGGAATGTTTCTGTTTGTTTACAATCGCGCAAGCGGATACACGTGACCGCATTCAGGTCGTAACGCAAGATGTTGGTCGTAAATCAAAATAAAAATTTTGGTCGTAAAGCAAGTTTTTCGCATGTCAAGCCGGTCGTATATCAAGGGTCGACTGTATATAGAATATAAACAGTAGTGAGGGGCGAGTTGATTATTATTCGCATTATCCGATTGGATAAAATGGCGTTTAGCGAAGAAGTTATTAATTGTAAGCAATTTTCACCCTTTCTGCGGACCCACTACGGTCGTCTCAGGGTCCGCGGACCACAGTTTGAGAACCGCTGGACTATGGGATCTGCAGGCTGGGAACACATTTTGAAGAATTAAAAACGAAAATGTAATCATATCGCCCAACTATCTCAGTAATCAGTAACAAAACCACAAGTTTTACTGAACCTTTAATAAACTTAAATTACATGACACAAAAACTGATGTTTCCACATCTAAAAGGAATGTTATGTTTAAACAGTGCCTATGCACTTTATCCAAAGGTTGGATTTAATTATGAGCATCTCTTACTCGATTATGCAAGACTATAAAAAGCATGCCTAATGACTGCATGTTCTTAAACTCTATCTGCAAGTTTTATTTATTGTTAAGTAAGAGTCATTCTGAACTCACTCTGCGCAAAGAGGAGGAGGAGAGGTTGGGACCATACACTGATACAATGCTGTACTGCACCCACCACACAATGAACCACCTCGGGATCCCAAATTAGGACCTGAGTGCAGTGATGCAATGGGTGACACCTCAGCACCACACTAGTTTGAATGGAATGGAACAGTGTGAGGTTTTTTTATGGTGGCTGGAGTGCTAATCCTGTAACCAACCCCCCCCCCCCCCGAGTTTTCCATGCAAGTTGCAAGACGTCCCTGCAGGACTGGATGTAGGGTAACATCATACCCAGGACTGGGCAAATGCAGGTTAAGGGCCTTGTTCAAGGGCCCAACGCAGTGGATGTGCAAAGAACTCTAGTTTAATAATCTAAACAGTCCAGTGCAAAGGCATCTGAGACTTTGATTATTTTTTCATTTCACTCAATATTAGCACTGTTTATTGTGGACACTGACAAACTTGATGCACTTTAAGTGTATATTATTCTACAGCTTTTTTTTTTGACTCAGTTGACCTTAGTTCAGAAAGCAACTGATATCAGGCAGTGAGTCAACAGGATGTGCTGCTGAAACCTTGCAAAAGGGGCAGCATTTATTGAAACAATCATTACTACCAAAACATTGAACTTCTTTGTATTATGCTGCTATATCTCTACAATTTGATGCTATTCAAATTACATAAATAAATCTTGAACTTGAAAATAAAGAGAATATGTACAAAAATAATATAAACTGTTTTGGCCACTTCAAGTTACAGCAGCAGCATTGCAAGTGTGGTGTCTGTCAGCCTAAATGTGCACAAGTTTTGTGAATATTTCTTCTAGCTCTTTCATCAAAAGTCATTAGTACAGTTTAACACACATCTTAAAAATAAAGCCCAAGTGTGGGTTTTGCCAAAGCCGCTCCGATGCCCTTTATCTTATTTCTATGCTAATTCCTGTGCTTTATGATCTGTTTGATTCAGGACAGTGTCAAAGTATAATATCCCAGAAAACAGCTTTTCCTCAGTAATCTAATCATATATAAATAACATCCTTCAGTTTTTTCTCACCTAATGAACTATCAAGTCCCTGAATCCATTGACTTATAGCTTTTCATGATTTCAGAAATGTAAAAATTCTTCCTCTTAATCTAACATTGATCCTCCAAAGATCCTCTCTGGAAATGGATTTACAGAGTGATAACTGCCAACAACATAATCAGTGGATATATAATGCACCAACACCTCTTGCAGACACATTACAAATAATTACATCATAATAATAAGAGAAAAGCCAAGCAAAATGACACCTTTTATTGGCTAACTAGAAAGATTACAATATGCAAGCTTTCGAGGCAACTCAGGCCCCTTCTTCAGGCAAGATGTAATCAATTACATTAATTACATCTTGCCTGAAGAAGGGGCCTGAGTTGCCTCGAAAGCTTGCATATTGTAATCTTTCTAGTTAGCCAATAAAAGGTGTCATTTTGCTTGGCTTTTCTCTACATTCATAATGGCTAACACGGTACAACACCCTAGTACTATCATAATAATAAATAAATCTTCTGGACTGAGGTTTGAGGGCTCCATTGCTATACAAGAACCTCAGTCTCAGTCTACTAGCATTTCCGCCAGACTTGTAATTTTAGTTAATACTTTGATGGATAAAAGGTATCAGTGTAACAAGTATCAACAAAAGATCTATGAAAATATTCATGCCATTATTAGTATAAGGACTTCACAGAATTTTCAATGAAGGGAATGGCATAACAAAAGTACTTGAGGCAGAGGATGAGGCTTGTCAGTCTGAATATTTAAAGATTTCTGACATGCAGATTGCCAAATATTTTTAGCATGCTCACATTAATAACAAACTAGGATTTCTTCTAAATCTGTCAGATTAACAACTACATTGTGACTTCTTTGCCCTGTGCTTTAACTTGGTATTAATGGCAGTACAGCAGAAGGGTTTCTTATCCTCAATGCTTTTTCTGTTGAAAACCACTTTTTTTCACTGCAATGGGTATTAGAATTTGTGACATCAACTCTAAGAAATACCCCAATAATGAAACCTGCTTCGTGTTGGTCCTTCCACTCCAACCTAACACTCGATCTCTCCAACAAGTCATCAAACACAATTTCCCAGTTTTGCAGACTGATCCTTCCACAGGATCCTTTTTTCCAAACCTTCTCTTGACCTCCTTTCGTCAGCCACCTAACCTACATAAATGTCTCGTTTGCAGCTAACTTCACTGAGAAGAACAACATTCCTCACTACACACTTTGAACCATAACAGGAGTGGCTGTGTCACCTCCGATATGTTGCCAACAATACCCTTGTATATGGTCCCTATAGTAAATTCAATCTTGCTAGTCTAAAAATCTTACTGCACTTCTTTGAGGTGGTGTCCAGCTATCTACCTAGGTGGAACAGGCAGATGGCTAGCAGACTGCTTCAAAGAGCACGTTTGAGCTGTTAAGATCATAGATCTCATAAAGGCTACTGTAGAACATTTCACACCCCTGATCATTGCCACGTTGATCTCTGTCTGTGTTTTTTCACAGGGCTTTAAAGACACTTCTCAAAGGAAAAGAGAAGAAGATAAGTTAATTCTCACTCTGGCATCACTTATTTTTCCAGGTCTTAATGAATGACTAACTTTCTAATTTCTCATTTCATCTTCTCTAATGGCAGCTTTTTCTCACCTACTCCCACCTTTTTTTGTTTCATCTGCCCTGGCTTTGTTTCCTCCTTCCCCGCATTTTCATTTACTGCTCTTTCCTTTTCAGTTGCCCACCTGATAAAGTCTTATACATATGAAACGCGTCTTTTACCTTTTTTACTTTTCAGTGTGGTAGAAACCTTTACCCTTTCCCTTTGCAGATGCATGCTGACACAGCCTTATATTGACTCCCTTGTATATCAAATAATAGTAGGTTATCTTGAAGGAATTTCTATATTGTAGAGTCTACAATGTACAATGTACAATGTAGACAATTAACATATTTATAAACATGAGCTTCAAAGTAAAGTTTACATAATGTTTTTCTTTACTTCTGCATGAGATAATTAAAAGTGATGGATTTGGTTGGAATTGTGATATGCAACACAGAGGATCTATGCCGACTAAGAACCTGCAAATGTCTGAGACTGATCAAGAAATAAGAAAATATTAAAAGACTACACAATCATGTAAATGTGTGCTATTTTTTTATTGGTGATTGCTTTTAAACAGTTTTCGCAGTGCTGTAGTAACAGAGGGCGGGCCAGCGCGTTAAAGAGCTCCAGATTTGACTGGCAGGTGAGAGGGGCTGGTGGCTCTGGGCGATGTGATTCGTCAAACAGCGCCACGCCCTATTTGGTTAAATGGATCGCTAGGCGGTAGTGGATTTTTTTCTTTTTCCTTGGCTTATCTGTACAGTACCAACCATGCTGGGAGCACCTCTTTTGCGCTTAGCGACTACATTTCGAGGTCAAATACTGTCAGCCAGGCTGAAGTCGGCTTTAGCAAACGCCAATAAAATACTCGAGGCAGAGCTTCAAAGCATCAAAGGCGCCGGAACGTGGAAGAATGAGCGAATTATAACATCGAAGCAGGGCCCGCACATAACAGTGCAGGGCAGCCGAGAAGGTGAGCCTTCACTTAGTTTCGTTTGATCACTTTTCCTTTCTTTAAGTACTTCGCCAAAAGCAAGATGGGTGTCGACTCCAACTCGATTCACTGCGTAAACGTTTGTGTGATCTATTAAGAATTATGTCAAACAAACACTAGATCCTGACACAATCTCGAAATCGCCACGTTATTTATTAAGTCAGCTATTTTTTTTGTCTTTCATAAAACGTAGCTCTTACGTATTGCGGTTCGTCCACATGTCTTTGGCGACAGCTGAGTGCGTGTCGAGGCAGTACGCGAGCTTGTGGGTCAACCATGAGCGAATGGTAATCATGAGAGGCTGCAGCACGGAGATGCGGATTTTGAAAAAGTTTTAATCAGTGTGCGCCATTAACTTACAGTAGGAGGAGAATGGTATCGGCTTCATATTCCAGAAGCTTCATATTGTCTGCCTCAGCAGTGTCTATGTCGCAGATTATCTGACGGAAGGGGCATTTTGTTTATCTGTTGCACAAGTCGAGACTGACCCAATCGGCTAACGGCTTAGTAAGAAAGTTCAAACGTTTGTATACAGTTTGTTTATATTCTTACCAAGAATGAAAGGAAACGGTGCTTTCTTATTTCTAAAATACAAAATGTACTGAAATCCTGCACTCCCTCTGTTATATACGGAAATGAGGACCTACAACAGGAACATTTTTACACATTAAATGTTAAAAATAAAGGACATTCTTACATGGTCCTTGATGATATTACCTTGGATGTCAGTCCATAGTAATTTTCAGCTTCCGTAACGGCAGTCCGGCAGATGGGTCTTGTCTGGCTCAGCAGGATTATTAGTAGTTAAATTAAATGACCGTTTACAAACCGATGAACGACCAACTGGCAGCAAATTAGTAGCCACGTTCTGCTGTTTAGAGTATAGTGCACACTAATGCATGTTTTACAGTTTTATTACTTATAACCTTGGTTCTGGTTTACTGGTTTGCAATCAAAGCTGGTCCTAACAAACCATTGACACAGATAATAGGAAAGTCTCAACATTTTGTTTCCTCCTGGCAGTTGATGATACTACTATCAGGGGTAGAATCTTACTGGATTTGGCTTGATGGGGTCGTGCAGCCTACACATCACTATTTGAATTGCTGAATCCAGCTCCAGAATTTACCTGTCTGTATGAAATCTGACATTGTGATTCCTCCAGAGGGGCTCTTTAGTGCTCATTATGGTTTAATTAAGGGTTCCTGCATGGAGACCAATAAAACCATAAATTTAGTGACTAGTTTTGTAAATAACATATATTGTAAAGGTCTGGCGGTCTGGCTTGGCTCCATGCTCCCTGTTACATTCAGGAGAAGCTTGAACGTGAACCATCCATGGTTGTGGACCGAAATGAGCTGGGCAAATTAGGACACAAACCTGCAGCAACGGCTTAGTGTAAAAAGTGTCAGTGCTTTTATTGTTAGTAATTCAAAACAAAGTTAAAATGAAATGATTCAAATCCATAAATGAATAAATAATCCAATGAAAATCAGTGGGGGTTAAATAAAATGCAGTAAATAATCCATTAAAATGAGGTTACAAATACCAAGGCAAGAATCCGTTCTAAATCCTAAGTCCCAGGTGCATTTTTTTCTAAAACTGATGTCTCTTCTGCTGACCTCACGCGGGATCCTGCAGACAGAGAAGACGTCCTACCAACAGGCACAGTCAATCTTTTCCCACGGGCTCCTAGCAGGGTGCCATGCCAAGCCTCGCTCCTCCTGCTGACACTCCTCAGTTTTAGACAAATAAGCATCAGGCCACTCCAACTCCCCTACAAAATACTCAACTGAGTGGCCCTCTTCATCCCTCTGAGCATTGGCCTTATGCTCCTACAAGGGACTCTCCACCTGGCTGCCTCCCTCCTCTGCTCTGCACCCTGGCGTTTCCCGATCCTTCTTTCATCTCCATCACCCTCTTTCTTTTCTGTTTTTCTCTTGTTCTTTATTTTTCTGTTTCTTGTTATTTCTCTGACTGTCCCACTCAGCCGTGCAGACTCCTCTTCTTTTCACCTGATTGGACGCAGACGTGACCCTCCACCCACTCTAGGGCATGAATGGAAAACCTGACTGAACTGCTTGCTTTTGCACATGAGTGCGATCATCCTGGCACCACAATCAATTCCGGAGCAGCACCCTCGGTTGCACACCTGTGCCCGTTCTGAGTCTGCATGCTCTAGGGACCTGATTATTTATTTAAAACTTGCACAATGCTATAGATCACTTTTCAACAAAAGGCAAAATTGAACTGTGCCATATTTTGTGGGTTGAACAAGTTTGTATATATTCTGTCACTGTGCAGCTTGGGGTTTGTATTTTTATGCAGTGACTTGTTGATACAGTACTAAATAAAAATGTGAGGTGTTGACAGACTTAAATTAATTTGGAGGGATGACTGTATGCTAGACAATTGTCTGAACTTTCTAGAGGCAGTAACTGAGAAAAGGATGATGGCTAAGCTGACCGGCCATCTTTAAACAATGCAATCGTCAACCAGTAGAACATTACTAACGTAAAATTTGTTCCACCACCCTACTCCAGACAGGGAGCTTTTTTCTCCTGGCTGCCAACTGCTTTTAAAACACATTCTGTGGCTAGTCTGTATTTTTTCTGTCACTTTCATGCTGTATAGGTTTGTGTAAAGTTCACTGTTTTTAACTGTGTCTGTTCAGCTTCTCTTCTGTCCTAGAAGGGAACTATGACATCCTGTGCTTGACCCACGGTTTACCTCACCGCTACCTGATGATCCTGTCTAACATTGGCAGCAAACAGCTATTAACTCTGCAATTATGTAAAGCTGTTAAGTGACTATTGTAGTATATTTATCTAACAGCTAGAGCTAGTCAATACAGTTTGTTAAAATTACAGAAAACTCAAATAGTTAATCACAAAAGTTTTTTTTTTTTTTTTTAACCTTCCGATATTTTTGGATGCCAGTTTTTTCAGTAAGCCCTTATTCTTTTGTTATTTCCTTGTCATCATTTGCTCTACTGCCTTGTGACCCTGTTTTGCTTTTTTAAGTTAAGTAATAGTCTCGGGTGTGAAGTGTTCCCCCTGGGTTAAATGGGGGGGGGGGTTTGGTCACTGTTCATGAAATGTATGCTGATACAAATGAGGATAAATATCACACAGTGCTGTTGATCGCTTAGGTGACCCACCATGACCTATTTGCGCACCCAAAAATTGCAACCTTCAACCCAACAGTGGCAGTTTATGTTACATAATTGGGTCACGAACCAGTGATTGGCAAACGCTATATTAGTGAGTAGACCAGAGTGGTTTAGACAAGAGATAGTTGCCTCTTTAATATGCTGAAATTTTATTAGGAGATAACAAACATTAAGTATATGTAAGTCCTGAGTTTTAATGATTTCAGCATGCATTTTATAAAGACTGATACGATCATTATGGACTACCTGGTATCTTATGATTTCCACATGCCATTTTCTAACCTGGTTAATCCAGAAAAGGGTTGCAGGGGGTGCTAGCATAGGGCACAAGGCAGGAACAAATCTTGGACCAGGTGCCTATTCATCACAGAGAGAACATACACTTGCCTTCACACACCAAACACAATTTCCAAATGTACATACAACAATTAAGAGTTGCCAGTTAAGCTATCCAGCACATCTCTGGGGGCACTGGTGCAAAAAAAAAACAAAAAAAAAACAAACTTGAGTAGCAGAAGGAAAACTCATGCAGCCTTTTTATATGGACATAGCAGGGTATGGGCTTTAGATCAAGGACACTGGATTCTTGAGCAGCACTATCCACTACCCCATCATTGGGATTAATAAAGTATCCTATCTATCTATCTATCTATCTATCTATCTATCTATCTATCTATCTATCTATCTATCTATCTATCTATCTATCTATCTATCTATCTATCTATCTAGCCTGTGCAAAATAAAAACTGCTTAAAATCAGTACTTAACAACATCACAATTTAAACATAATTATAACCATGCTACATGCATTAGTAAAATCTGTGATTATCAGGATTCTTTCATTTATATCTCTCTAATTATATAAAAAAATCCAGGGACAAGACGAGACTTTTTAGCCTGGGACAAGACATGACTTTTTCAGAGAGACCCTTATACATTCCGTGAGACGAGACTTTGTGCCAAGAGATTTAACCACGCCCGGGGCCGGAAATAAAAGACAGAGTAGATGACAAAGTAGAACGTCGTAAAGAGGTTCCAAAACGCTGATGTGATCCACATGCAGAGCAGGTTAAAGATAATGAAAGTACTAAAATTCGAAAGTCTCAAAAAAATGATAGTAAATATTGTATTAGCGCAAACAAACGGAAATTATTACTCAGTGAAATAACGGAACAGTGAAAAGAGATCGAATATATCGTTTGATTTAAACTTTAAGTTGGAGACTTGTAGATCGTCTAATTCGTGTTGCCATCAGGGAAAAGTAGTGTTTCTTCCCAATGAAACAAGATTTGTTATTTGGTAAAAGTGAAATCCACATACGCGAGCGGCAGAGATATGAAGTACCTGGCGCGTAGCGCATGCTGGGGGGTTGGCGAGCAAAGCCCCCTAGTCTTATTTAAAAAAAAAACCAAAAAAACTCATCTACTTTTTTGACAACATGCTTCTCAAATCTAATTTGTCAAGAAGTCAATTTGTTAGGTTTATGAAATTTGCAATTGTGAGATTCATGTTTGCATTTTTACTTTCAATAAACTGGTTGGCTGGTTAACGATACTTATTTAAAAGTGCAATTGTATGCTGTTGCAAATGCAATAGATATTGTATCATTAGAGCACTCTGCCTCATTTTTTAAAGCAGAGCTGAGCTGAACGTTTGTGAAACTTTTGAAACAGTAATTTTATTTTGGAATGAACATATGGAGGAGTCCAACAGCTCTGAGGCTAGGGATCTGCACTGGCAATCAAAAGGTTGCCGGTTCAAATCCAATAAATGCCAAAAAAGACTCTGCTCTGTTGAGCCCTTGAGCAAGGCCCTTAACCTGCAATTGCTGAGCGCTTTGAGTAGTGAGAAAAGCGCTATATAAATGCAAAGAATTATTATTATTATTATTATTACATGTACAGAGATAGCCAATTAGTTTAGAAGTTTTCTTGATTTTTTTTTTCCCGTAACTTTAGTTTCCTCTGCCTGCATGGAATTTCCTTATTTTCATGGTGGAGTGTATTGGATTTCCTCCACTTGCTCCATTTTACTTTCTCCCATATCCTAAAGATACACAGGTTAGGTTAACTGGACCTTTAAATTGTATGTTGTACTGGAATTAGTTAAGTATCTGAAAATGTGCCCTGCAGTAGAGAAGGATGGTTTTTGGCTTGCACCTAATGCTGCTGGGATAGTTGCTGGCTCCGTGTAACCCTTAAACTGGATATAAAATGGATGGATGGCTGAGCAGATAACTATGCAGCCACGTCCATCACTTTCAAAGAATGAACAAGAAGATAGCATTTCCTTAACTGGGTTACATGTGGTGTTTATAAGCCAGTTACCTATTTTACTCTGTTTCTAATACCTCATTCAACTGCGAGACAAAGCAAATTTAAAACAGCAGTAACTCATAGCTTAATTGTCACATCATTGTGCTCTCAAAGCTTGCTGAAGCATGTATTTCTATTTCTGAACTTGTACCATAATGTGAAAGACTAGCAATAATATTGAAAACAGTACTTTGAGGAACTTAAATTTGACTCAGTGATATTTTGTAAACTTGGTCAAATGTGAAATGTTGAACTAAATTGGGCTGTTGAACTTCTGTACTGTAGTTTAAAACCCTTTGGCTTTTATAATCAGAACACTTTTTTGTGTAACAATGTTCTTGTGTCCTCCCTACTCCTGGTTTGTTACTGCTAATCCACTTAGTTCCCATTTAAAGCTGATGGCCCAACCAAAGTAAGTGTATTTGTGTAATTAGAAGAAAAGACAGGACTTTTGTTTGTTTGAGAGGTGAGAGGAATATATAGATTTGCAAAAGCACTTCTAATGAAACTGGTCACTTAGAAGCTTTTTCAGTCGTTGCAGAAGTCAAGGGTGTTACAAAACACAGGGCTTTGTAGCTGAATTTCCCCAAAAGAAAGTCTCTTCCCGTTTTACTACTCTGAAGTTCATGGTTGTGAAACTCCATATCTTGGTTCATTACAAAGTTTTACATGAATCCGCAGTCTTAAAAGGGTGGATGTTTTCTTTTCTTGGAATTTAACAGTTTCTGTCTAAATACATTATATTCCCGTTAGGGCTGTGCGATGTCTTAAAAGTTCACATCATCATTTCAAAACATTGATGACGTATGGTACTATTGCCAGTGCGAGGTGGGGTTGCTTGTTGGGAAGTGATGGAGAGGTGCATGTGGATTACGAAAAATTAGCTGCACTTCCTGCACACTGCATATAATGTCTGCACACATTTAATTTGTACACTTCCTGCTGTGTTTGTAGACGTTTTCACACCTAATTGGTTTGGCACATTTTTTTTTTCTAACTTTGGTGCAATTTCCACAAACGTCTGGTTCATTTAAGTAGCTGTGAACATGCCAGTCTTACCAAAGCAACTGTACTTAGTGTTGGTGCAGTACAAGGTGAACTCTGGAGCAGTTTGCATGCGGTATGAATGTGATCTGACACCAATCTAACAACATGAAATACTGTGCATTATGGGTGAAATTGTCCATGCTAAGCATCTGCTGTCTGTAAAATGGAATCTCATTCACAGCATAATGAGTCAAAGGTTAACACAAAGCATTAAAAACAATAAAAAGGTACAAATGTAACACAGTTTGCCTAAAACAGCTCAACAATATTGCTAGTCAATCTGAGCAAGCCAAGCACTTGTCACCGCTTCTCTTGCATGCAATTAACTCTTGTAGAAATTCACTTGTTATTGGGTTGATTTAGAACACATACAGGGGTGGCAACAAATGAACAGCAGTGTCCTGTGAGATGGATGACCAAGCCCTCTAATCTTGCACTAGGAAAGTGATGTACGCAGGTGAGTTGGGGTGTCTTCTCAATGTGCATACTTTGACATATGTAGTAAACATATGTAACTACAGGGAAATAGATATGGAACATACATTTAAATGAAACTTGCTTGTCCTCAGCAGAGTTGGACTTCTTTTGTACACACCTATTTCAGTTGTGTCCTTTTTGTACCAAATGTAGTAGCACATAATTTTCAGATAGTCTTCCACTTGTTTGATGATAGGTGTTTTACTCGCACAGCTATGTTTGGTAATAAACAAAATAATTAGGGAAAATGCAGCGGTATGCAGACATAATTGTTGTTAACCATCCATGTTTTTTCCCTGGAAAAAATGTTTCTACCCAATTAAAGGAGTTCATGACACAGCCATGGGGTGTTTATTAATAGGTTTAGTTTGCTTGAAAGTTTGCAGTGTGAAATGCAACTGATCCAACTGGAAATTGAAACAAAGCAACAAATCATCCCCTGATTCCGAAACAAAGCAATAGGACTGAGCACAAAAATGCTTTAAGAGTGCTTGACAGCTTTGTTGTGAGGTGCCAGAGATTAAAAAAAAAAAACGTGACAGCTGCAGTTTGGTGCTTTGAGGAAATTTTTGCAAATGTTTGGAATCCATCGATGATTTTTATTTACATTAATGATGTGTCCTGTCAGTCAGTCAGTTGTTAATTTTATAACATTTTTTACTTACTGCAGCACCCGCCATTGCATGTGTAAGTATTACACATTGGAGTGAACTCCACCTGCTTGGAGCTCCAGGGTGGAGGCTCTGGGCTGCAGAGATACATACTTGACTGTTCTGGTGTTTCACTTTCTCTGGACCTCAGTGACACAGCTAAGCCACCAGATGGCACTGTCCTTAAAACTCCATCCATCCATCCATTTTCCAACCCGCTGAATCCAAACACAGGGTCACGGGGGTCTGCTGGAGCCAATCCCAGCCAACACAGGGCACAAGGCAGGAACCAATCCCGGGCAGGGTGCCAACCCACCGCAGGACACACACACAAACACACCCACACACCAAGTGGGATATGTGTGGAAAACTTTGTTGTGAATGGACCAAAGGTGTGAAATATATAAAGAACAAACACACATACTGTACACATTGAGCTTTATTTTTAAGATGGAATGACATTTTGAGAAATTTTGAATTCGTGTGATCAACTACTTTATTTGGAGTGAAAGGGGCATTATAAAGAAGTCATTAATAGGGAATCCATTCCCGGGAATTCGGGAATCCTGCATTTCATTCCCAGGAATCCCGGGCGCCCGGGGATGACACAGTGCCCGGGCATCTCACATGTGAACGGTTTTAGAACGGCTGACACTTATTTTTAATAAAACTACTGCAATATGTTGACACAAATAAAAGACTAACCTTATCTACAAGCAGTTCTTGCTGTCATATAAGTACATGTATCTAGTTAGTTGCAGTAATAAGAGCGTAAAAAGCACAACGTGTGCAGCGTGCGGTCATCCAGGCGAGAGCGCACCTTCATGCAGAGTATGCCAGCCGCTAAGAAAGCACACTCTGCCTCAACTGAAATAGGCGGCACAGTCATCAGATACTGATACACTTGTTCTAAACAACACCTGTGCTTGCCGTTGCTCTGAAACACCACCATTTCAGCTTTTACTGATGCATCCAGTTTCTTGTCATCATTCTGTGATGGCAAGTTTCTTGGCACAGATAATGCGGATGCAACAGACTGATGCATTGCAATTTCAAGTTGCTGTTCAAAGCTGTTGTCTGATGAAGTGCAAACTGCAGCAATGGCGCCACCTTAATTATTTTCAACTATAACTCTGTTATTTCTTGATCGATTTTTACACGCTATATATGTGAGTTTGGCCGTTCCCGTTTTCCCGGGAATTACAGCAGTTTCATTCCCGGGAATGCAGGAATGAAAAATATCCGGGAATCCTTAGTCATTAACATGTCACTAATAGATTGAGCCAGTGATTTCCATAGTCCAGTAGACTTAAAGACCCACTAGTTATTTTGCCTTTGTGTACTTGTGTTTTTAGTAAAAACATGCAATTTCAAAGATGAAGTTCATGTTACTATAAATATGTAACTCATGCAGCTGCTCTCATTTTAGCTTTATCTTCTTTAAAAGGTAGGAGAATGTAAATGCGCTGCTTCCAGTATTATTCTTTGTGTATTAACAATAATAGTTTGCTTTCACCAGTTAAAGCATTATTAAAAGAATGCTGCACTGATTTTTTAATATTTTATTTTGTTACTTATCCATTGCATTTTGTAATGAATGACAAAATGTTTTTAATATCATGGAAAACAAACATCACAGAATTTACGATACATTGGGCTTCAGTGGGGTCTGGTAAGGGTGGGGGCAGAACTGAACAACAGCAAGCAATATTTAAAATGTCATTGATAAAGTTATCTCGAGTAACTCTTTTAGCATGATCCACATGTCAGTTATCCAGTTATACTGTATGTGCATAACATCCAAAAACATGCATTATTTACTAAAATATTGTTAAATACTTCCAGAAAATCAGAGTAGTATACAAGTGTAAAGTGTGTTCAGATGGAATTGAGCTTTTGAATTAAAGATCTGCCTCTCCTCTTTCAGTGGTGAAAAGCCTATGTTCAATACAAAGCACACATACAGTCATATGAAAAAGTTTGGGAACCCCTCTTAATTCTTTGGATTTTTGTTTATCATTGGCTGAGCTTTCAACGTAGCAACTTCCTTTTAATATATGACATGCCTTTTGGAAACAGCAGTATTTCAGCAGTGACATTAAGTTTATTGGATTAACAGAAAATATGCAATATGCATCATAACAAAATTAGACAGGTGCATAAATTTGGGCACCCCAACAGAGATATTCCATCAATACTTAGTTGAGCCATCTTTTTGCAAATATAAGAGCCTTTAGACACCTCCTATAGCCTTTGATGAGTGTCTGGATTCTGGATGGAGGTATTTTTGAACAATCTTCCATACAAAATCTCTCCAGTTCAGTTAAATTTGATGGCTGCCGAGCATGGACATCCTGCTTCAAATCATCCCATAGATTTTCAGTGATATTCAGGTCAGGGGACTGTGACAGCCATTCCAGAACATTGTACTTCTCCCTCTGCATGAATACCTTTGTAGATTTCGAACTGTGTTTTGGGTCATTGTTTTGTTGGAATATCCAACCCCTGCATAACTTGAACTTTGTGACTGATGCTTGAACATTATCCTGAAGAATTTGTTGATATTGGGTTGAATTTATCTGACCCTCGACTTTAACAACGGCTCCAGTCCCTGAACTAGCCACACAGCCCCACAGCATGATGGAACCTCCACCATATTTGACAGTAGGTAGCTGGTGTTTTTCTTGGAATGCGGTGTTCTTCTCAATTTTTGTCTCATCGGTCCAAAGCACTTCGTTCCAAAATGAATCTGGCTTGTCTAAATGAGCAATTTGCATACAACAAGCGACTCTGTTTGTGGCGTGAGTGCAGAAAGGGCTTCTTTCTCATCACCCTGCCATACAGATGTTCTTTGTGCAAATTGCGCTGAATCGTAGAACAATGTACAGATACACCATCTGCAGCAAGATGTTTTTGCAGGTCTTTGGAGGTGATCTGTGGGTTGTCTGTAACCATTCTCACATTCCTGTGCATATGCCGCTCCTGTATTTTTCTTGGCCTGCCAGACCTGGGTTTAACAGCAACTGTGCCTGTGGCCTTCCATTTCCTGATTACATTCCCTACAGTTGAAACTGATAGTTTAAACCTCTGAGATAGCTTTTTGTAGCCTTCCCCTAAACCATGATACTGAACAATCTTTGTTTGCAGATCTTTGGAGAGTTGCTTTGAGGATCCCATGCTGTCACTCTTCAGAGGAGAGTCAAAGGGAAGCACAACTTGCAATTGACCACCTTAAATACCTTTTCTCATGATTGGACACCTGTCTATGAAGTTCAAGGCTTAACGAGCTAATCCAACCAATTTGGTGTTGCAAGTAATCAGTATTGAGCAGTTACATGGATTCAAATCAGCAAAATTACAAGGGTACCCAAATTTTTGCACAGCCAATTTTTCACATTTGATTTAATTTCATACAACTAAATACTGCTTCACTAAAAATCTTTGTTTGGAAAACACCCCAGTACTCAGATGTTCCTAGGGAATGAAAGACGTACCACTGTTATCTTTTTTGTTGAAAGTAAATTATTATGCATTTTCATATGACTGAATCTTCAAGTCCTTTATATTGGAGGACAGGTGTAGATGTACAGAGCCAGGTCTGGAGAATGGACTGAATGCAATGACATTCAATCCACACTTTTGTAGAACAGCCTTGTAACCCATACATTCTAAGATAGATCCTTTTTGTGGGGGAAATAACGAGGGGGAGATGGTCAACTGCTTATTTTTGTCACTTTCTTTGATTGACTGCCACAAACACAAAATTAAATCAGTGTAATATTGACTAATTATGTGGATCTTTTGAGGCATGTAAGCAATATTGACCTACATCAACATCATGATCTCACTGGCACTGGCTTACACTTTGAATTGAATTGTTTTGGTGTGGAAGAAGCAGCATCATACTTCCCTTGTTTGAGTTATTTCATCCCCATTTATGAAACTATTCTTAAATTCACCCAGTCTATATCTGTAAGGTTAAGCTTCTCCTTGGAACATCAAAGATGGTGATACTTCATTTAATGAGTCAACATTTTGAGCTGTAGCACATGATGGGGACAAGTCCTGGCATGGTGACAAGTCAGAAATGCATTTTGTGTATTGTTCTCTAGCATTTGAAATACAATGAAAACTGACCTCCCATAACTTGATGGGTGTATGATATTTTAGATTATCTAAAAGTAGAAAAATCCTCTCTGTTAAAATTAATTCATTTTTTTTTCTAATTTGTGCAAACACAGTAAGATAACTGCAAAAATAAATGAAATTGAGCACCTTATTGTAGCACACAAGTAATATGCCAGACAAAATACTACATGCTCCAGATGTAATTTTGCTTCATTGGGTTGTATTTTCATAAGCATTACTCAAGGTGAAATATAGAAAAGCATTTAATTTTAGAAGAACTGTTCCCTTTTCAAAAGTTGAAACAAGTCAGCCTTAAATCAGTATACAGTATTTTATTTGTGTATTGTACATGTATTGATGAGTCCATGTAAAAGAAAGTGATTGACCCCACTCCCTCCAAACATCCAGGAAAAGTAGTCTGGTAGAATTGTTACTTATTCTGTACTGTACGTCATGTTGTGGAGAAATCTCTTGATCACGGTTTGACAGAGGCTTCTTGAAGGAATAAACTTTTCAGTTGAAACTGAATGGTTTGGACTTAGACAGTCACTATACTAAAATTTAAGATTACAGTACCATTATATGTATGTGGAAAAAAAAATCATGTTCAAAATGGCTATATCAAATTTGGTTTGAGAATTGTAGTTGCCAGCATGTCTGTATACATGTGCTACATATCAGATACATTAAAGTGAGTTTTGCCAACAAAACACAATGCAAAACTATCGTACACATCTGTCCTGTTTATAGCAAAAAGCTGCAGTTCTGCATATGAATACGTGCTTGTTCCAAAATCAAGTAATTTTGTTTTGGTTCATTCATGCCATTTGAGCTCCAAGATAATATCCACTATTATAATACAGTACTTATGTAGTTATTAGTAGCACATGTTATAACCCAACATCTTGTTGGCCTTTATAAACACAGTTAACTTTGCCTAGCAACTCAATTATGGTTATATTTTATGTGATAATTTCATTTTTTATTCTGTATGACCAATTCAGGGTAATGGAGACCAGAGGCTTTCCTGGCTATGTTAGTCACAAGGCAGGAATCAAACCTGGAAGTGTGTTTAATATTGAAGCATCTGTTTAGTTTTGTATGCTGTTCTGGGTCACCTGTGGGGCTGCATCCAGAATAAGTTTTAATAAATGTACATTTTGTGTAAAGAGACAAATTTCTTTTTTAGTTTAATACTTTTTTTTGCCATGAATGAATGAATTTCTGTTCTGCTTATGCAGAAGTATCTTTGAGTGCATCATTATTGTATGTATTTTGTTTTTGCAAATAAAATACAAATGTATTTATAATACTTGTATTATGAATTTGTATCTTTATTTCAAACAGCAGTTATCATGACGCTCTGTTTGGCCTTTAGATTAATGATTGTATAAAACTGGTAAAGAGCTCCAAATGTGTGAACAGCAAACTATACGTGTTTATTTCTGTTGTGCATGTAACCAATTCATTATCAAAAATGTAATCTCTTCTGTTTAAAATTGTTGGTTTCTTGACTTAAATGGGACAGCCTGCCTTTTTTGCTGCAGGATGTTATTTGACTTTGCTTAACAGCACTTTACTGTGGGAGTGAAGTTGAGGACAGGATATTGTTTTTAATGCACAGGTAGTGTGTGGCCAAAGTAGCTCCTTGCTGTGGAAATCTAGAAACTTGATATACGTAGTATTCTCAAATTTTCAAATCAATGTAATCCAATTCAAGTTTACAGGGAGCCAGCATCAATCCCTGCTACACTGGGTGTAGGGTGGGATCTAGCCTATCATAGGGCCCACTGATGATTTCTTGGCACCAATTGCCATTTAACCTAAGTGCATATGTTTGGGGATATGCAGGGTAAGTCCTGAAACATATAGGGAGAATGTGCAAACTGCACGTAGACAGCAGATGGGGGTAGTATTCAAACGTATGATGTGTAGTTGCATGTACACTTTTCCAAGCCTGCAGTTTGGTGTGAATTGGAGGTTTAGCTGGATAATCATATCTGTGAACAATAGAAAATAAACTAAATGCTGACCCTTTTTTTTTTTTTTTTTTCCCCAGATACGCTGAACTTTTGTGCTAACAACTACCTTGGGCTGTCTAGTCATCCAGCAGTAATTGCAGCAGGAATAGCAGCACTAAGGGATTATGGTGCAGGTCTTAGCTCTGTCCGCTTCATATGTGGCACACAGGCAGGTCTTAAGCAATTTTTTTTAATAGTAAATGTTGGTGCAGAGGTCATGAGTAGTAATGTGTGTGTATTTTTGTTCTTTTTTTTTGGATGGAAAGGTGTGATAAATTATATATATTTTTTTCTTTTTCTTCAGGATCTACACAAAAACCTGGAACAAAAAATTGCAGAATTTCACCAGCGAGATGATGCAATTTTATATGCCAGTTGCTTTGATGCCAATGCCGGAATCTTTGAGGTACCATGGCTATCCAGATTTTGGAAAAAATAAAGTAATAAAGTTTGCCTTGTTTTAGCTTTGTTTTACATTTAAAGAAATATATATTAGGCCTGGGAAAGTTAATGTTTTCCTTTTTGCGATTAATGCGCCCTGTTTAATGCGTTAAAAAATATTGTTGCATCCAGGGCCGCATAATGTATGTAATTAGATGTGATTAGTCACAATTAAAAAACATGTAATTATAAAATGAATACATAAATCATTAAGTAAATACACATTGAATCACAAATTTTAACATAGAATCAACACAAAGGAATTGAAAAAAATTAATGGAATAGTTTAATACTAGAATCCCTGAAGCCTACAAAAAAACTCTTAATCTCGGGCCACCTTAAATTCTTTCACACCTCTCCATTAGCGTCTTTTGTTTTGCAAATGTGTTGATCAGCACATGCAGCAAGTAGCCTGTTATCCTATGCCCCCCACTGCCGCAGCTCAACTCGGACAAAAAGTTCTCCCAGCTCAAGTCTGTTTGTCTGGGTTTGAGGTGCCTGGAGTTGTATAGGGTAAATAATATATCGTTGTTTGGAACACATGCATTTCATGTGTGTTCCGTGTCTACAATGATCTGGGTAAGTGTAGGATGACAGGAAATGTTGAACACATACCTAAAATAGAAACTTTTTTCATGTTATAGTACTAATGACAAAATTTTGACATGAAGTGTATAATGTGTGAAGACTGAAGTCCAAATATCAAATAAACACCTTCACAAAAGGTACAAGTATAACAAAACAAATGCGCTTTTATTCAAGAATATAACTGAAGAAAAAGAAATCAGGTTCGGGTATGACACTGACACAACCTCTTTGGTGGTGCAGCGGTAAGACTTGCTGGCTCATAATCAAGAGGTCACGGGTTCAGTTCTGGGTGCTTCCTACATTTACCGTTTTGAGTAGTGAGCTGCGCTTATTGGTACTGTCTGTCATTGTTATAGCTTTATTTGAAAACCGCTGCATCAGATCGGGGGGAACATGAAAGTGAATGAGAGAATAAAACCTTTACAAGTACCATAAATCAGTTCTTGGTGGGCTGCAGTGGTTACCAGTTTTAGTCCCAATCAGTTTCTTAATTAGCAGTCAGTTCTTGCTGTTAATTTAATGCGATAGAGCTCTTATCATGTCAGACATGTATAAAAATAGTAGACTTTTCCAAGTACATACTCAAAATGTTCACAACTTCAGCTGGTTGTGTTTCTTAGTTCTTCATGTTGTGTATTTTCAAATGCTTTATTGAAACAGAAGGACACACAATGCAGATAGGACTAAGGCCCCATCCACATCACTATGTTTTCTTTTAAAAACACAGACATTCGGCTCTGTTTTCTCCTGTAGTCCATACTAACCCAGCATTTTTAACCTCTGAAAAGTGATACTTTTGAAAATGTTCTCCAGGGCTGGATATTTCCAAAAATTCAGCCTCATCATTGAAATACAGACAGGAAGATGCAGTTTTAAAAAAAAAATGCGGACTTTAATTGCACTCTGATTTTCTTTTTTTCATGCTTATTATGTGGTTCTTCATTGTTTGGATCCTGCTCAGTGTCTCATTCCCTGATTAATCACTGTTCATGGAAGAAAAAACAATTCCAGTAGTGGATATCAAAGATTGTTTTTATGGTGCCTGTTATTGCTGATGTTATTTTCTTAAATGTATGCATCTAAATTGTATTTTGTACAGTCTGAATGATCCATACGTGCACTAAAGGCAAATAATTTACAAGTTTCTATAGTTTTGCAGTTAATCCTGTGGCAGTGTTACCACCCCTTCAAATAAATTGGTTGGAGCAAAGAGGTCCCCCTACTTTGGCTCTCCAGAAATCCAATTTAACACCTAGGTGAAAAGACAACATTGTTACATGTAGAATTTTCTTTTTGTGGATTTTCATGCAGGTTCTTTTGACTCCAGAAGATGCCATTCTTTCAGATGAGCTAAATCATGCATCCATCATTGATGGGATCAGATTGTGCAAAGCCAACAAGTACAGATATCGGCACCTGGACCTGACCGACCTTGAAAACAAGTTGAAGGATGCTCAGGTACCATTGATGTTTATAAGAGCTTATTTTTAATAGACCCTTAAATGGTATGTTTTTCCTTTTTTTACATTTTTATTTGTTTTATAAATTACTTTTCATTGGCCTTCTAAGTGTAATTAAATCTGAAGTAGATATCAAGATATTAAAAAAGTTCATATGAAGTAGTTACATATAAAGGCGTTGTAATGGCCTCCTTACCTTCAAAATTAACCCTCACAATGTCTTCCTAGTGCTGACTTGATGTTTTGTCTAAGGATGTTCTTTTTTGTCTGATTCTTGCACCCCCTTTAAGGTGTTCCTGAACGTTGCATTTTTCACCACAGACCTATTTTATATTGATTACCCATCTTAACCTATAGTACAGTTGATCCTAACTTACCTGTATATAACAGATGACAAGTAGGATGTTTTTATGGGTTATGAACAAACAAAGGAGCTTAAATCCTGTAAAAATCAATTAAAGTCAATAGTGGGTCAAAACTGACCCAAAAGTCATGGTAGTGTTCAAAATGTGTAACAGCTGTACAAAAATCTGACATTTAGAAAGTAGTTTGCTTTTTTTAAAGTTAGGCAACTTTACTAAAAGTCTTTACATATCTGAGCTAAAAAGATGACTTTTAGGATTTCTGTATGGGCTGTGAACGAATAAACCACCTTAAATGAAGAATAAAATCCACTAAAGAATATGGTGGGCCAAAAGGACCCAAAGAACATAGCAGGGTTCAAAATTTGTTGCAGTTGTACAGAAATCTGTTATTTTGAAATTGTTTGGCTTTTTGTAAATATATGGTAATTTGCTATAAGACTTTATGTTTGAGATGAAAAGATGACAATTGCTGTGTTTTTATGGGTTGTGAACAAACAAACTACTGTAAATGCAGCTGAAAAATCCATGAAACATGGTGGCAGGTCAAAAGTGACACAACGTTTTTAAAATGTGTAACAGTTGTATAAGAATGTGATATTCGGAAAGTTTTTTTGCAAATGTCTTTGCTTTTTGAATAAGATACTTGATATTTGACTAAAAATCATCATATTGTTTCGGATGTTTTTATGCATGGTGATCAACCAAAGTACGCTAAATGGAGTAGAAAATTCATTAAAGTCATTGGTGAGCCAAAACTAAACCAAACTTCATGGTAAGGTAAAACTTTTTTAGAAGCTATGTAAGTTTAAATTGTTTTCTTTTTGTTTTTTCGTTAATTTGAGATAATGTTAGAAAAGTTGCAAGGTTTCATCCTGAACAGATTAAATTTAGGACAGTTCTGCTAATTTCAAACACAAAAACGTTAACTTAGATGCAAAGACGTTGTGAGGGTTAATTTAGGGTCATCATTAATAAAAGTCTGCCAAATTGTAAAGGTGTTTTGGACAAGTTCTCTTTAAGTGAATTTGATTTTTTTCCTAATTTTATGTGAAACGTGACATTCTTTTTTCACATTGTGGCAGACAGATTAGTGCCCAGGAAATACAGTGCTTGGTAGCACAATTAATTGTACATTAAGCAGTAGAGTCCCATTGAGTGTTACTCCAAACATTGCTGTTGATGATTACTGTGCTTTCAAGAGAATATGCAAAAATGTATTCCAAAAAGGTCTGAGCTTGGGATATCCCCAAAACTTGAACCAGTGAGACGGGTGTATGATGACAGTTTCCACAATTAAATTTCTAACCCATGTACATTTTTAATAAACTGAGTCAAGAACAATGGGTGCTGTGTACAGTTGTCAGCTTAATGCTTCACACATATTGATAAAGAATTTATTTTACCTGTAGCTACCTTCCATTAACTCTCTTAAATTCTAATGGAAATGTCTTGTTTCTAATATAACAGGGCTGGCCCAAAACAGTTTTGCTGCCCTTAATTAGACATGAAAAAATACACTTAATCCACATATAATAGGTATTACAATAAAGACTTCACAACACAGTACTCTCTCAATGTAGTGTATCCTTGTAACAACCAACAAAATAATAGATAAATTTAGAAAAAAATTAATAATATTATCTTTAAAACAATAAAACACAAAGATAAATCAGAGAAGACTGTAGACTGAAGCATTTATCCATTTCTTTGGGGCCAGATCCATGCAGTGTTTCTATAGGAGGATACCACTTAGAGATGAAATGGAGCCAGTGACCGTGAACTTTCTAGAAGCATCCTGTCTGTTCCATGGTTTTCTAGGGAGTGCTGTCCAGGGGCTGGGCATCTGCAACATGGGCCATTGAAATGTGCCACGAGGGTTGAGAGGTCCGGCAATTCCAGAAGTATAAGGTGATGGTGAAATGCAACCAGTGTGAGGAGGATTTTGAGTGGATGACAGGAACTATATGAAGGAGCTGAAGTACTGTGTATGGCAGAGCAGACGAGGAGGTAGGAGTTGGGTGGCCTGATGGTTCACATGTTGGGGACAAAGCATCATGGAGAGATGGGCCCAAGTTAGCAGCCGCGTGACTTAAGAATGTGTTGGCTCTTTCCTCCGATTATCTGGGGATGCACTACTGTATTGAATAAAGAGTCACTCTCTAACAATTGTAAGTATATTTTCATCACTGCAAGATTATATAGCTTCCACAGCAGACATTGAGGGAAGGTTAGGAAAATTTTAGTAAATTGTTTAACTTGCATATCTAATACTAAATGTACTGGGTGTAAAGCAAGAAGTGCATGTGACGGATGGTGCGCCGATCATTTCAGGGCTCAGTTGCACAACCAAGCAGAAAAGAGTGGGCTGTGTGCAGTCCGGTAACACAAACATTTTAATAAAGTATTCTTTTAGTTTTAATTCAGTTACTTATTAAGGATATTTTGTAACAGTATGATCTGGTGGTACACCGGGCAGTGTTCAGCTGTGGGTTGGATTGGGAATGAAAAAGGTGATGGATGTTATTTACTTCATAAAGGATGAAACATATATTCCTAGTTGAGAAATATTACTTACACATTTTAAGTATTCAGTGTTAAAATAGGTAATAATTTTCAGTTCACCATGCTTAATAATACCAATCCATCCAGAAATGCATGCGCACTTGCAAAATCCCATATGGCACTGTGAGGAAGAGACGGAATGAGAGCACAGAGCTGTTTTCTAAAATATCTGTACTAAACTTTAACCTGATGAAAACTAAATGAACACCTGTAACTTTTGTTGAATCATTGTTACTTGCAAGCTTTTAAGCTACGTACCATAATCTGTCCCTCAATAGTCGTCACTAGAAGACCAGTGTGCTTGAGTGCATGGCAACACCAGCATTTTTTTCCCAACTTTCAATGAGCTACTTTATCCAGGAAGAGGTTATGACTTTCTGTAAAAACGCTTCCAAAATGCACTTCTGTTTTCTTTTACTAGTTTTTTTTATGCCCTTTACCATTGCTTTTAATAGAACAAGTGTTTGGTGAAAAACACCCAAACTGCTCCATGCAAGAGTTTTCTACATCGCTCACTGCTAAAATGTTTTGGTGTAAATGGTGTCTTTGAAAACAATGGCAAGTAACTTCTCAAGAAGTAAAGGGGTCATTCGGGGGTATTGATAAGACACTAGAAAATCACTTAGGTGTGAATGGGACCTAAGAGTTGATGTTTCTGCCTGCGGCCATTTTTGATTTTTAACTGATCAATTTCAATTGGAAATTTTTAAAATCATTTGTGATATATTTACAATAAGTATGTAGTAATATTTTGAAAAATGTATTAACATTTTTGAAGGATATTCATTATTAGAAGTGTTAATTCTCCCAGCTAATGTTAGATGAGGTCTGACAACCTGATACTGTCTTGTACATTTTTTATCAGGGGTTGCTAATGTTGAAATGGATGGGTCTTCACGTTGTTGTGTAATTGTGACTGCTAAGTATATGAACAATTTCAAACTGATGTGTAAAGCTATTCACAGGAAATAATGATCTGGTTAATTTTAATGATCAAAATTTGTGGAACACCGTGTATATAGCAGGGCGTGCTAACTCCCTTTAAACAACAAAGGTTAGGCAACATTTCACCTGATTGATAAGAAAATAAAATTCAAGCCCAAAAAAAGAGTTGTGTTTAATTTTTTATTATTTTTTATTTTAATTTTAATATTGATCACTTATACTCTCCAGTGATAACAGAAAATACCAGTTGTAAAACAGAGACTACAGCAGTGTTCAGAACTCTGCTTTTTTCAGCTGATTACCGAGGAGCAAATGCTGTAAGCCAGGATGGCTGAGAATTGAAAATAAGGCTGAACAAGTTGATGTCTTCAAGCGTCTTTAAGCATCTCATTAATAATTTCTTTGCGTTTATACTTTTTCATAGCTGTTTGTTTCAGACTTGCCAGTTAAGTAGACCTTCCAAAAGCACAAGCACATGCTGGATTTTTAGCATATGACTGTTTTTAGAGAAAATATTCACTGTCCATTGCCATTTTATAAAAGCTGCAGGTTTTGTCTTAGATACATTTTAACCATTCATGCGATACTATTCTAGTACCACTAGTTTGGGAGTAGGGTAGTATGTTAACCAGTTCATCAGCATGCTGCTTTCTGTGAGTCAGCATAAACATACTGTAAACAAGATTTAAACTCTACACTAAAAATGGAATTGAAGTTGGTTAAGTACAATAGAATGGGGTGTTAAAAGTAAATGGTAGTAGGGTTGGATGAAGGGAAACTCCTTGTCACTTGATGTTGCAAATTAAATATATCCAGTGTTTGTCTCTACACTGTGTGTTCTGGAGAGGTACAGAAAGTACTGTTACTACATGACACAAATAAAATGCAGAAGATAGCTGTTAGTACTCTGTAATTTACATCATTCTTGCCAGGAAAGATATGCACCACTGCATGTCTGCCAGACCATGTATGCAACCAAAAAACCTGGATTGCTGCCATTCACAATAACTCCATTACTCATTGATTTTGAGTAAAAGATGTCAGAAGAATGAAATGTGCTTCTAAGATAACTTCATGTTATCTTTTTCAGTTTAATTGATTGCTAATCTGTCCGCTACAATATCTCTGTTGTAGATATTCATTTATATTTTTACAATTTCACAGCTGTTAAGTACGAGGAAATTAAAGTTGTTCATTTAGAATTTTACTTACCATGAAAGTACATTATTTTTCTTTTTAATTTCTCTTATTGTACTAGTTAAATATTCATTTGTCATTGGAATGTGTTCAGGACTTGAAATGTATAAACAAAGGGAAACGTGAAATGTGCCCATATTTTACATTATTTATAAATGTAGAACTTTTGCACAAACTCAATGTTCTATTATTGTAACATTTTTAATTTGTCATGGTCCAAATGTTTCAGGCCCAGGATTTTTTGTTCCCCATTGTAACTGTAACCGCTGCATGGTTAAAAACATTACCATTAATGTGGACTAATACACATACATTTTTCATCCATCCATCCATTATCCAACCCGCTATATCCTAACTGCTGGATCCAATCCCAGCCAAAACAGGGTGCAAGGCAGGAAACAAACCCCGTGCAGGGCGCTGGCCCACAGCAGGGCACACACCCACACACCAAGCACACACACTAGGGACAATTTAGAATCGCCAACGCACCTAACCTGCATGTCTTTGGACTGTGGGAGGAAACCCATGCAGACACTGGGAGAACATGCAAACTCCATGCAGGGAGGACCTGGGAAACGAACCCGGGTCTCCTAACTGCGAGGCAGCAGTGCTAACCACTGCGCCACCGTGCTGCCCGACACACATTTTTGTCACTGATAAAACATTTTCTTTTTCACTTTTTACATTATCAGGGTGTTTTCTGTAAACTTTTTCAATTCTTCACAGCCTTGCCTAATAATACATTGTTTTTAAGAAGCTGCAATGGTTCAGTGGTGAAAAGTTCCATATGCTATTTATAAAAAGAGAGTTTTTGTTCAGTTCCCTTGCTTACAAAACCCAAAGTCTCTGGTTGTTTGTGGAAGTTGATGGTAAAGAGCTCAATGGCACTGGTGACAAATGACAGGCCTGTCTGGTTGCACTTTTGGAAATGATAATATTTATATTGTTTACTTGAGCTCAGATTTCTGGGCCAGAGGATTTTGGTTTAATTCATGCCTATATATACTGTATTTGGATCCAAATCTAAATTTGTGTATATGCATTGAATAAAGAATTTCATTTGGCTTTATAAAAGGCACTTTTTGCATCCAGACCTAAGACTTCAGGAAGCTGTTGGTGGTGACGTACATATTATTAACAATCAGATAGCAAGTGTCAGTCTTTGGAAAAGTTTAATTTTAGCAAAATTTAGCAGGAAACCTTTTAGTAATTTTATTTGCTAGAGCTTTGTCCAGATTCATACACCAGAGAAAAGTGCAAGCAGATATATTTGTCAATGCATGTAATATCTAAATGTTTAAGAAAGTAAATGCATTAAATAACACTTAAATAACAGAACACATTACACGATAATTTTACAACAGAAGCTTTTTTTTTTTTTTTTGCACATACTAAACAGAAGATGCAGTGAAAGGCAAGTGTAGACCTGAAGCTGAGCAACTTACAATATTTCCATGGCTATGCAAATGAAAGTATATTTTGCATACGGCATTTCAACATAATTACCAATAAATATCAGTGATTCCCATAAAAAATTTTATTCCTAGGTGGCATTGACTGCTGACCCTTGTTTTATGTGGGTTGTGTCTTTCTTAGAGAGATGTTATTGATTTAAACATTTCAATAATAGTAGCAATAAATAATAGAATGTATTTTTGGAACAAACAAGGAATATATACAAATCTCTGAAAGAATTGCACTTCCGAATGCGTGCCGCCATAATTAGTAGGAATATTGTGAAAAAGAAGTGACGATCATAAGCATATTGCCTGTACAATAATAGATCAATTCTGCTGGATAATGATTTGGGCCATTTGTAACGATGGTAGAGAGAAAGTTTTTTTCATTTAACACATTGCCTTTTATATTACATTACATACATTAATGTTTGGCAGAAAATGGGAAGAAATGGAAATCCATTTTGGAGCTGCTTACTCAAGGAATTGACTGACTGAATCCAAGGTGCATTTTGCTTTATGCGCTTTAGAAGAATATGCTTTGACATGTAAAAAAGGTTTGGGTCGGCCACTTGTATACTTGAATAAAGGCTGCAAAAGTGAAAATTGAAGGCACAGTAGTGTACCCGGCAACTCGGGAACAGTACTTTCCATCTGGGTCCTTAAAGGTTGAAGGTCTTGGTTGTTTATTGCCATGGCTTCCTTCTGAATCTGCTCCTGGTTCTACAAGGAGGCAAACATCCTGCTGACTATACCAATATAAAAGAATGTGCCTTGACATGTAAAAAAGGTTTGGGGCATCCACCCGTATCCTTGATTAAAGGCTACAAAAGTGAAAATTGGAGGCACAGTAGTGTACAGATCGAGTCCAAAGCATTACTGATTCACAGAAGGAAGTTGGCTAGGTTTTAAGGCAGGTCAGTGGAAGTGATGTCAGCGGTCTCAAGCAGAATTTCCCGTGTTTGGTCTACAGGGATAAAAGAGAAAGGGTTATTTCACCCTGCCACCTCCTGACCTGGCATGGAATTGCCTTCTTTTGGTCCTTCTAGCTGCCTCCCATGCGCACGTATGTGACAGCGCTTAATGTGTCTTTTTAAAAGAAAGGACATGATAAGCTAATAAGAGAGCTGCATGACTTATGCTACTTGCAAAAACATCCTGCAAACTTTGGAAAATTTTTCAAGTAACAGTATTTCTGCGTTGTATATTTTTTCTGTACTCTTTCGTCCTGAGAAGGTGGTGGGGCAATGCATGTAATAATATTCAGATACCACAGTCCAGTTAAAGGCCCAAAAAATTGAGAATGCCTTGTATTGGCATGCTCCTATCATATACATTTCCGTCTTTCACTAATTACATAGACTGAGTATAAATATAATTTTGGAATTAATAGGCCTGATTATTGAGTTTTCTCCAGGCACACTAGTTTGTTCCTGAGTCCCAAAATGTTTCTGGTTAATTGGAGTTGTGAAATTTTTGAATACAATATGAATAAGTTACTTTGTGTGAGTGTGCCCTTTGAATTGGTGTCTCATCCAGGATTTGCCCTTTGTAATAATGTTGTCTGGATAAGAGCTGACTCCATGTATTACTCCATATTGGAAAAATTGGGAATGGAGAATGAAGAAAATACTGCACATTTCAAAACATGCCTGATATTTACTAAATGTAAGATAATGAAAAGGTTGCATAACATCTTATAACTTTGCAATGAAAGCATGCACTGCCTGGCACATTGTGTGTGTGTGTGGTGTGTTTTGTTTTTTGCTTTCCCACATTCATATTTTCAGTTTGTGTTCTTTTAACTATATGGTAATGCATCTGCTAAGTTTTGAATTATTCTTCTCAGGGTGTTCTTTTTCTAGTTAGCGGCTGTTGATAGCAGTAACCAATGCTAAAAGGACTGCTCCTTCACAGCAATACTCATGTGCATTAAACCCCAATTATTTTAACTTTTGCTTGTGATAATTATTTTAAATGTAAAAATGAAAAAGGTGGAGAAATTAGACCAAAAATTAAAAAACACAAAACACTAAACTTATTCTCGCCACGATGAGGTCTGTTCACTTTATTAATGGGTAGTTAATAATATAGGTAGTTTCTTGTATTTATTTTCTTGAAGCATTGAATTTTTTTGTTTAATTTTCTAAAAGATCACACTGTGAATCCTGCACAATACGTTTTTTTGTCTGACTAGATGTTTCTGAACAGAGACTGTATCCTATTTACTGAATTTCAGAATACGAGATTTATATTTCCTCATAAGGTAAACTAGGTGCTGAACCTTCCCCACCATGCTATTTTCACATTTATTTAGTAAATCCAAGATATTCCTTAAGTCTCTTTAAAAATGGCTGTCTAAAATAGTTTAGGTACAATTTAACAGTAAGTGGAATTTTAATTTATGAAACTTGTAAGTAAGCGCTATAGTGGACTTGTATCCTGTCCAGGTCTGTTTCCTGCCTTGGGTTTCTCACAGTTGGGCTTGACTGTGTTATGTTACAAGTATTTAACTCAGATTTATTTAATAGTCATTTCGGTTAGCTGTTAATTTCACTATCAGCAAGTAAAGCATTTACAGGTGCAACAGTCTTCTCCTTAACATTCTCAGTTTTAAACAACCAAGATTGATTTTGCGCACAAAGTTATAGGGAT